>NW_022436941.1:35892489-36129505 GCF_009761245.1 Sapajus apella
CTTTTTCCCCCCCCCCCCTTCTTTCTTTCTGTTATTGAGCCAATCTCCTTCTGTCTCCCAGTGCAGTGGCCCAATCTTGGCTCACTATAACCTCCACCTCCCGGAGTCAAGCAATTCTCGTACTTCAGCCTCCTGAGTAGCTGAGGTTACAGGCAGGCGTCATCAAGGCCTGCTGATTTTTGTATTTTTAGTAGAGACAGGATTTAGCCATGTTGGCCAGGCTAGTCTTGAACTCCTGGCCTGAAGTGATCCACCCGCCTTGACCTCCCAAAGTGCTAGAATTATAGGCATGAGCCACTGTGCTTGGCCTTTATTTTCATATTTTCTAAATATAACAGCTAAGGTTTCAATTATTGCGTACTAAATTACTTTCTCAATTTACCTGAAGGCTTGAAGATGCAACTTCAGAGAATGCACATTTTCAGAGATCAAATATTTAAGAGTTATATAAAATATATAAAATTCGAAAATATCTCAAAGGGAATTTCATTACCGGTAGGAAGAGAGAAAGCTTCCCTGAAGGGACTTCTTGGTAGACTACAACTTTATCCTACATAATTTACAACAAATATACTTTTAAAACACTGTTGCAAGCAAAGAAAACATCCAAAGAAAAATACAAATAAAAAAAAAAAGTGAGGTAAAAACTGATCCATACAAACTAGTACACAGAAAATCAGGTTGTACTCAGGAGAAATGGTAATGTCAGATTGGAAACAGAGAAACTAATTCTGATATTTTTTCACAAAGCATAGAGAAAAGCTGACCCTGAAATTACCCCATGGGAAATTTCACTGAGGAGAGTTCAAATGAGTTCAGGTTGGTGGCTTTCCCTGGATTCTAGAAAAAGAAAGCCCAAATTTTCTCAGGAACAGTGTCACTACAGTTTGGTTTCTTAAAGATGGAATAGAGAGACAACCAAAGTCAAAACTGTGGCTATGATGAAAAGACTAATGAAAGAATATCCCTCTAACAAAACTAATAAAAAGAGGAAGAGAAATTGCAGCACTGGAAATTGACTGGAGGACTTACTAAAGATACATCATTGGATTAAAAAATTAATGAGAGTGTCATGAAAACCTCAATGCAAATAAAAAATAAAATATAAAAATTAAATTGACAAATTATCTTGAAATAGATAAGACTAATTGAGGAATAAAGAGAAATGTAAATTATCTTGAAATGCTATATAAATTGAACCTGTGATTAACAACATCTTGCAAAGAAGACACCAGGCCCAGATGGTTTTACAGGTGACTTCATGCAAACTTCAAGTAATTTATAATTACAACATTAAGCAAACTCATACACAAAATAGAATAAAGAGAAAAGAAAAAGCACTCTTTTAATAAGTCTTGTCCTGTATTAACTTGATAGCAAAACAAAGTTAGTACCTTGAAGAGATACAAAAGAAATAAAAAATATTAGTAGCAACATGTTGTTATAATGTGTTTTAAGAAGATATCCTAGAAATTCAATGAAGGTTTCACATTATAAAATACATAAATCTATCTCAGTTCACTAATATATTATAAAATAAAAATCTATATTATCATTTCAAAATGTATAGAAAAAGCACATGATAAAACTTATGACCCATTCAACCTATAATCCCCTAGCAAATCAGAGATATGAAGAAACTTCTACAAACTCCTAAACTCTATTAAAAATGTTTAGCAAATAGATTTACCTCCCTAAAACATTAGAAGCATTTTCTCTACATCAGGAGCAAAACAAAGAACATTATTATAACAGGTTCTATATAAAAATGCACCAAGAATCCAACTCAGTGCAGGAAAAATGGAATTTTGAGAGGAAAAAAAAAAACACTTATTAATGAATCATATGAATATTTATATTAAAGCCCCTAAAGACTATTTATAATTATTAGAAGTTATAATTATTAGAGTTAGTTAATTTAGTAAGGTTGTAGATATCAGCATAAATGGTGAATTGCATTTCTATTTATTAGCAAAAAGTTATAAAACATTTTAAAAAACAATATATAATAAGAATGACAAAACTATAAGGCATAAAAGTATATAGATATAAAAGGTAGGCAAGAATTTCAAGGTCAAAACCTGAAACATTTTGAAATATATAAAATACGTATATAAATTAAGCAATATACCATTTCAAGGACAGATGTATTCAATGTTACAAAGATTGAGCTATTGAATTAATACATTTTCAGCTAAACCAAGTAAGTTTATTTTTTAAAGTAATTAAAAATAATGGTGCTCAAATAATTGTGCATCTGAAAGAAACAAAAAATTGAAATGTAATCCATATATGAACCATCAACAAAAATTAATTCAATACAAACTAAATGTTTCAATGTGAAAAACAAAATATTTAACCTTTTCTAGAAATACAAGAGGACATTTTTTATGTCTTAATGTTAGGAAAGGATTAATTTTATTAAAAAATAAAAATGAACTATAAATAAAGATTATTAACTAAATATAAGATTTATGTTCATCAATAGACATCATAAAAAAGTTAAAAGGCAAGCTAGAGATTTATGGAAGAACTGAAATATTTGTACCCAGAATATATATGGGATTGTTGGGAGCATAAAAATAGCTTTAACAGTACTTATAATATTGGAGCTCACACGGTGCATAAATTCACCAGCCTTTATTTTATAATTAAGCATGTGTATGCATTTCTTCATGTATTAGTCACATCTTGTTTCATGTATCAATTTCACTCTAATTATCATTTTAGTTATCCCACAAGAACCTTTTCTTACAGATTTTGGTATTTCCCACAATGCTATGGAATTTACACAAAGCAAGAACAAAAACTGTGGAAAGTTACATAATTAAGTGATAATGATTTTGAATTTCTAGGAGAGTTTGATATAATAGGTAAAATGTATGCAAACTTTATTTCATCAATCCTTTTTTTCTCTCATCCATTCAATTTTTCATACTGATTTTGCATCTTAAGCTCATATACTGAGTTCCTGTTTACTTTTCAGTATGCTGTATTCAGCCAGTGTCCAATCCTGCTGATGTCTCTGGACTAATAGATACAACATTTGGCACATGGACATCCACACTGCCAGCACCAGCAGCTTGCACAATCTGTGCTTGGAAATTTACATTGATCATAATTACTGCTCCACCTGTATTAAATAAAGCTCTTCTATCTTTAGGAACAAAAGTGGCTTCCCCAAGTATCCGTGATAGCACAGTAAGTACATGTCAAGAAATGTGAACAGTAAATAATTTTTCATCATTAACAGCGTAGTGACATCAATTTATTGATTTTTAAAGATATATAAAATATATGCCAATTAGTGTAGGTTTTTTATGTGTTTATCAAAATGCTGTTTATCTTGGGTCGGTCTAGAAAGGGATGTTTGTAGTAATCTCCTAAATTATTTCTAGGATACATATTCAGTCAAGCAATAGTACTATGCAAAATATATACAAAATCTGCTGGTTTGTCCCTGAGTGTGTTTCTTAATTAGAGAAAGGAAATAAGCAGGAACTACTGTAGCAGTTTTGTTTTTCTGATGAGATTCAAAGGTAACTTATTAGAAATATTTATATCATGGCAAATGTCTTATTGATTTATTTGTCAGTATTATTAATCACAAGTTATATTCTAAAATCTCAATTGTCTCTCAGATGGAACTCAGTGCATCTTTTCTCATTAAAAAATCAGCATGTTGATTAGATTATACTTATTTTTAGAACATCAAAGATTTAGAATTCATGGTTATATTATGCTTATATTTCTTCTGTCTTATCTATATTTTCTGGCTTTAAAGTAGGCCAGACAATAGCCTGATAATATGGAGACTGTAAGAATATAAAACTAAAAAACTAAACAAAATAATAATATGTAATGGAAGATATAAAACAATAAATAGTTTTAAGATATAATAACAGAAAATGATAAGGCAGTTTGAAGACTGTGTTTCAAGTCCACTCTTCTCCATGTGTTCTAGAAGGTGACATATAAGGGTGTTTTTTGTCTCTTTCCTCTTCCTGGAGCCATCTTCCTTATTCCACTATTTCCTGCTCCTCTTGACCTATATAATATGAACTGTATGAATATTTCAAGTCGGTATAAATATCTCTTCCTCTGTGATCACTTTGATGAACACAACTCTCATCAACAATTCATAATAATAGGTTTATGGCATTTGCAGCAACCTGGATGGGATTGGAGACTATTATTCAAAGTGAAGTAACTCAGGAATGGAAATCCAAATATTCCATTTTCTCACTCATAAGTTGGAGGAAAGCTATGAGGATGCCAAGATAAGAATGATACAATGGACTTTGGGGACTCATGGGGAAAATATAGGACATGTGTGAAGGATACAAGACTTCAGATTGGTTTCAGTGTATATAGCTCTGGTGATGGGTGCACCAAAATCTCACAAATCATCACTAAAGAACTAACTCAGGTAACCAAATACCACCTGTTCTCCCAAAGCCTAAGGAAATAAAAAAAGGTTTTAAAATTCATTATAGGTTTAGTGCCCTCTTTTTGGTTCCCACAACACTCCGCATTTACCACTACCTACACTATCATTATATCGATCAGATTGAAATTACACTGTAATGCCTGAATTCCCAGTTAAGTGGTAAGTTTCCTTAAAATAAAGAAGAGCTCGTTCATTATCTTTTCTATAGGGATCCCCTCAATAACTGACACATAATGGACACTCAATAAATTGTAATTGAATAGGATTTTTCAAAGTCATATATAAAGGTACAAGTCCTTTCTATTCTACTTGGCATGAGTTTATTGTTTAAAAGTAAGCAGTAGATTTTGTTGATGGTCTTATCTTAACAATGCTTTGGAAGGAGAAGAAATATTCTTCATATGGGAGTTACATATCTTGAAAAAGTATTCAAAGTCAAAATAAATTAAGACACACACAATAATTAAGGGATATTATTAAAATCTTTGTTCATATCAAGGAACTTATTCCCAATCTTTCACAAAAATGAACAGATGCATCCATTATTTATATAATTAAATAGAAGTCATACAAAATTTATCTGGTTTCACCAATATTAGAAAAAGGAATTAGGGACCGAATTTTCTTTTAAGAAAGTAACTTCAAGGACCCACAGGGGCATCTGTGTCAGGAGTAAATCGAAACACAGAAGTCAAGAGACTGAGTATTGCTGAGCTTGTCTATCCTCGTAACTGTCTATGGCTTTGATCTCAATCTCCCTTCCTCATAAGAGAAACAACCAACATCATTCACATACAATAATTCTTAATATCATACAGACTCACCATCTTTCACATAAATATATTTTAAAAACTTCATCTCTATTCGCTAGAACAATTCACAAATTAAGGTGCGGAATTCTAGAGGAATTATTGGTGAGGCTTCAACAAGTAGTTTTATGGAGACTTGTGGCCACTTGATCTTTTAAAAATGAAATTATCAACATCTCACAATTTCCTCCCTTGCTATTTCCTCAGAATTAGCTGAATAATATGTTACGTTCTAGCTGCCTATTGTATCGTAAGGAATAATATTGATGAAGTTTTAGTGCTATATGATTGAATCACTGTAAGTTCAGGTTTCAGTGTATTTGCTTTTCATAGCCAAAAATTCATGGACTTGGATATTGAAATATTCTGTAGGCAGGTATCACAAATTTTCATAGTTGTAAGACACTTTTACGTAGCTACAATAATAAAATATGTCATTAAAATTTAGGTCCTAATATATTATTTTTCTTCATACAATGAGGTATAAAGTTTACAATTGCATTTATTGCCTTTCAGTTTCAAACCCCTACTGATAAAAAGCAATCAAGCAAACAGAGCAGGTAGCACTGGCATTATATACATTATTAGTCTATTTTTCAGAAAGGCACTTTATTTCCAGGAGCAGGAAATGCTGCAGAGCTACTTAGTTTGGCCAAGAATACAGGCTTACATGCATGTTAAATTTTCTAAAGATTAGATGTTTTTTAAAGCAATTCTTGTTTGTTTGTTCAGATGAAAACACTTATAGTTGCTACTAACAGTAAATTATCAATTAAAAGAAAACAGTTCAGTCAGACAATGGGAATCACTTATTTACCATATTGCTACTTTTAACACCCTTATCCACAGGTTCAGCAATGTCTTTCATTCTGAGAAAAAATATCCACAAATACATCATACAATTTCCACGATATACAAACAACATTATGATATGTAGACATCCACTGTACAGAGAAAAAAGGAAGTTTAGTTTACTCCAGTCAGGCTCAGAAGATTTGAATGGAGAATATAATATTTGCCTCAAAGGAATTGTAAACAATTTACTGAGGAAAATGGTAATTAATGATGTTGAACTCAAGCCAATACCTTAAATTATCCAGATGAAAAATGTTATGAACTCGTCATTGTCTCCATGGTTAGCCTGACTTTACCTCACTATATACAACAGATTTGCACATTCTAAGCCATTTTTTTTCCAGTGCTAGACCTAAATTACACATGTAAACTTTGTATTTGGCCATGAACTTCTCATTTATGCAGAAACAACTTTGCAGTTATTTGTTACACAAACCTATTGAGAGCACACTAGCCTGTTGGCTTGTGTGAACATTTGCTGAACAGCTGCTCTGGCTTTAAATTTTGGATTTTCCAAGAACTGTTTGAAATACCAACAGAAAAGTGTAGATGGTACAAAAAAGAATGACTACTTGAATAACATTATTTCTTGAAATTGATGTTTTTTAAATTATACATTAAGATAATGGTCAATCAATCTAGATCACAAAATGAAAGATATCTAGAAACATTTCACTTTATAAACTTACAATGGTACAAAAAGATGTATGTGTGTGTAAAAATTGTTAAGTCATAACAATTTTAAACAAAAGGATTACAATGATTTAATTAAAAGTCTCTATATTAGTAGGATTATTCTGAAGGGCACAAGTGTGAAAATATTATTTATACCAAAAGATGTTGGCTTTTTTTGAACCATGAAGAGGTGTACAACCTAAAACTTCCTTTAGTAGGATCAGTTTAAAAGTAGTGTTTGTTTAAAGAAAATAGGGTATTATACTTCCATACAATGTAAAACTGCCCAGCCAATAGAAGTAGTATTGTGGGTACACTTTAATTAGCATAAAACATTTCCATGTTTACTTGCTTATAAATGAAAATGCAAAGCATTAAATAAGTTAAAATACAAAGAAGTATTTTTAATGTGATACAATTTATATAATGGCACTAAAGCACTGTGTGTGTGTGTGTGTGTGTGTGTGTGTGTGTGTGTGTGTGTGTGTTGAAGATATTTTAATCAGGTCTTTGAAGTAACAAACTAGCCTTCATGTTTATTACAAAATTATTTTCTTGTTTATGTTTTATGTTGGTGGCTGTAGTCTGGTTGCTGTAGCTGTATATTTCTTTTCTTTTATTGCTTTTTACCAAGTAACAAATATCACCACTATAGTACCTTCAAACTACACTTATTTATCTTCTCACAGCTATAGGTCAGAAATGTGTTCATATGTGGCTCAAGGTCGTTCAAACGTGTTCTCTGCTTAGGTCAGGTCCTGTCCAGTTTAGGTTCTTATTGGAAGCTCAGCAAAAGAATCTGCTTCCGAGTTCACGCAGGTTTTGGTAGAATTTAGTTCCTTACAGTTTTAGGGCTGAAGGCCCCTTTTTCTTGCTGGCTTTCAGCCAGGACCACTCTCATCTCCAAGAGGCTGCTCTCAGCATCTTGCTCTGTGGCCTCTTCTACCCCAGCAGTAGGAACCTTCCTTACACTGAATTTCTTTCACAATTTGAATCTCTCTTTTATTCTTCTACCAGGTCAGAATAAGAAAAAAAAAATCTCTCAACTTTTGAAAATCTTAATCCAATATGATTAGGTCAGGTCTTTCTAGATAGCTTCCCTATCTTAAAGTCAATTGATTAGAAACCATTTTGTCTTCAAATTCCCTTTGCCTTTTACAGCACCATAACATATTTATCAGTGTAACCTCAGGAGTAAAGGTTTTGGGAGCCATCTTCAAATTCTGCATAGCAAGAGTTCTATTGATTTCTATTCAATTTTCCTCTCATTCCAGGACTCTGGACCTAACTTGAAAAAGAAGTTGCTATATGAGATATTATTTTCTAGTTGAATAAGGAAAAGAGCAAGATAACAGGCAGAAAATACATAATACTTCAACACTATTATGTACAGAGAAGGTGAACATAATGTCCATCTATGCACCATTGGCCAAAGCAAATCTCATGGATAAACAAAATGTCAATGAGGCAACCATGTATACTCACCCACAGGAGAAGCTGCCAGTGACATGACAACTTGACTTTCACAGGAAAGAACGGGAGAGTAATACTTGGGAACAATATTTCAATCTATGGACACAGGGAGAGAGATGTAAACATGTGACTACCAGAAAGGTACAGAGATTAGATCTGGATAGAGTAAACATGATTTTTGTTTATTTATTAATTGTTGCTATATTCTTTATATTTTTCTAAATTATGTCTTTTTTTATAATTAAAAAATAAAAATATTAGTTTGGTAGAATATAAACTATGAGCCATGTGTTAGAGATTTTTCAAATCTGCTTTACAGACAAGGAAAATAAATCAAAGAGAAGTTGTGTCTTTTTAATTATAAGTAGTACTTATGTGTGCTTAATTTTATTTCCAATCATTTATCCCTGGTAAGAATTATTATATTTAATAAAATCTTTATGGCCAGAATTGGAAACTTGTTTTTTTATACAAGTTAAAAATAACATCTAATAATTAATAGCATCTAATATTTATAGGCATTTGCTACATGCCGGAGACATTTCCCTGAGTATTGCTAGATCTAAGTAAAAAATTTTATTCTCTTATGCAATTATTTTACATCACTCTTAAAATATATGATGATATCCTGTCCAGTATTAAATGACTCAAGTACTCAAATATAAACAATATTTTTCTTTGTACTTCAATTGCAGTATAAATAAAAATTAGCAATAATATCAAAATACAAGCATGCAAGTATTTGTAAGAAACAAGGAAAATGTCTGTTATAGTATTAACAGAGATGCGTACATACTGATCATACATGGTGACATGGATGCTGTACCCCCTACTTCACAACTATTTTTAACCTACACTGAGCCACTCATCTGACGCATTGGCAAGAAACTCACATTAGGTTATGCTCTGGGAATGCCTTTCCGCCCTTCTGGTGCTAAAGACCTATGATTCTTATGTAGTCCAAAATACAAGAGACATCTCTGTGGTCTTTTAGGTTAGAGAGCTCACTAATTTTGTACACAAGCTTGTATGTGAGTTGTTGTTGTTCATGAAGAGGAGGAGAAGGAGGAATTTGCTTGAGGCATATTGTCAATTTAATTCTCAAATGAGGTATGGCAGTTTTTAAATGCGTAAGTTTATCCTCGCTAACTTCTGCCTAAAACTAGATTGGCACAGAGTTTAAACTGAGGAGTGAGCTGAGTAAATTGACAGACGTGTGTGTGTGTGTGTGTGTGTGTGTGTGTGTGTGTGTGTGTGTGTGTTGGGGGTGGGTATAAGAGAGAAACAGAGAGAGAGGGAAAAACTAAGTAAGGAGCCAAATGTATCAGGTATTCAGAGAGGCAAATTTTTTATGAAATGTTTCTGGAAATAGAAGTGGTCAGATGGCCAGTGCTGATGAAATTCCTCCTTACCACATCACTTTGGACCTGTCAGGATGGTCCACCTCGCCTCAGTTTCCTTCCTTATCCTCAATCCCACACCTATGTCAAATTTTAGCAACTTTATATTGTGGAAAATATCAAGGTTCCAGTTTTGATTCTAAATTCCCTTTCTGTGGTGGAGGTAACAGTTCTAATTGTGTTTATCATCTCTGTCAAGATTCATTCATTGAAATAATAACAAAGTGTACATTTATGAAGTTAATATGGAATAAACATTTATGAAGTTAACATGGAATACATAGTGCCATTTTTCTACACCTGTGTAACATTAAGCCTCTTCTCAGCTGCCCTTAGAAAATTTTATGAATGTAAATCCACAGAATGTATTGATATGATAGGTGATTTTCCTTCACCTGTTTACTTCAAATAGTTGAAAGGACTAAGAGAGATTCATGTCTTGGAAATGTATAGGTTTAATTTCTAAAAAAAAAAAAAATGTTATTATTTATTTTAATTTATTCAGAATTTTTTAAAACTAAAAATGTTTCAAACACATATTAAAATAACATCATTCTTCCATTTATACTTTTTGTTCTTTGGGGAGCAATTACTATATGATGGAAAGCCATGAGAGCATCTGGCTTCTTGGCAAGTCCCAAATACAACTGGCAACCCAGAGATACTGAATGGCTGTCAGATGGTTCAGATGCTATGGATGAGCTTTCTGTCTTAACTCATTCACAACTGCTCCCATTCTTCACATTGAATGTACTCAATTTTCTACATAAAATAAACCCAGCATTTATACACATCCACATTATTTTCTTCTTTATAATAATATAATTAATTATACTTGCCTATAATCTATTTTCATATTTTAAAATATTTTGGAAGTATAGTGTCTTTCTGAGTAACCATATTTTATTATATACTCATAGTAGTGACGTCTATAGGCAAGCTTCTAATCTTCATGGTGCATATTCTCTGCAATGATTAATGCCTTTGTTTGCTTTGAATAAGAGTTTAATTATTTTAGGACAACACTTTCCAAATAATGCTATATCTTCTATTTCTCTAAGGACTATGGATTATGGGTTTTTTTTTTCTAATGAATAATTTAGACTCCAAATCCCCGGATCAAGATGATCTTGACCTTCCTGCATGTATGCCATGTGGAAATCACCACAGGAACAGACTGCTCAACCAAAGGCAAACAAACAGAGCTGGAGTGTTGCCTCATCATAAATCTGAACTTGCAGTCAGTGGGTAACTGCCAAGTCATAGTGAGTATTCAGACGGCATGCCCGGCAAGCAGCTGAGATGAGAAGATGGCATACTCTAAATATTATTTAAAGTTTTAATCAATTTCCAACCATAATATTCAAAAGTGCTTTAAAATAAAGCGCCTCATGCAAAAATTATAATTGTAAAACACATTATTGAAATTTATGACAAAATTAAAACACTATTCCTGTTTTATTTTGCCATGAAGATTTTAAAATCCTAGTACATAGCCTTCTTTGTACTAAATTTATTATTTTTCTATACCACTCCTTATCAGTTTTCTTCAGAAACTATCTCTGTGATATTAGGCTTTTTTTCTATTAAACATGATAGTGTAGTGAATCTTTAAGCGTTTATCTTCTCTTATTCTTTATCTGGGGTTAGGATTGACCATCAGAAGTGACTCAGCTTGTATTGTAATCATTGTGTAATTTACTTTTAGTTTTGAAAAAGATTTGTGTAAAGGTTTCAATCTTACTAAATAAAACAAACACTTTTCTGTACCAGTTTATATCTGGGACCAAAAATTCAGATTTGTCAACATAAACCAATATTTGAATGTGTACTAAACTATCCAGATAGATGGATGAATCTACTTCCCTGAATGGAGACATCAAAAATTACGTAGTCATCAGATTAGTTAGCTGACTGCTTCTCAATTTTAGTGGAATATCACATGCATGGTAATTGGTTTAATTTTGAAGCATCTTTCTGTATTGTGGCTATGTAATTCATGAGGTTGTGGATTTTGTTTGCTTTTGTTCAGTTTTGTTTTTTTTTTTTTTTTTTTTTTTTTTTTTTGAGACAGAGTTTCACTCTTGTTACCCAGGCTGGAGTGCAATGGTGTGATCTCGGCTCACCGCAACCTCCGCATCCTGGGTTCAGGCAATTCTCCTGCCTCAGCCTCCTGAGTAGCTGGGATTACAGGCATGTGCCACCATGCCCAGCTGATTTTTTGTATTTTTAGTAGAGACGGGGTTTCACCATGTTGACCAGGATGGTCTCGATCTCTTGACCTCGTGATCCACCCACCTCGGCCTCCCAAAGTACTGGGATTACAGGCGTGAGCCACCGCGCCTGGCCCTTGTTCAGTTTTATCTTCAGTGAAGACAATAGCGCCAGACACACAGGTACTCAGTAAACAACATCTACAAAATGAAGTCTTGTTAGATTAATGCTAGTTGATAATTTTCTGGAAATTTTAAAAATCCAGGATAAAACTTGTTTGGTAGTTTATAGTGAGGAGCCACTGTGTGCCATGACTGAAATTTTAAGTTGGAGTTGAAGATAGCCTGAGGACAAAGTGTTAGCCTGAGTTAGAAAGTGGAATTAACAAAAAAGTACTGGCATCATACCAAGTACAGGACATGGAAGGATTATATCATTGTAATCTTAGCAACTTAGGGTTATCACTTCTCTCTTGCTAAGAAATGATCAGCTATCATAGGTGAAGAAATCTCTACTAGACACATTGTCCTTCTATCCAGTGTTGAGCAAAGGGAGGTATCACGTGAGTGGTACGTGAGATAATAGTATGGATGACAATCTCAATGCAGATGCTGTGGCTTAGAATTTAATTTCTTATTGAGTAAAAAAAAAAATCCTATAAAAAGAGAAATAATTCCTTATAGAGCCAGTCTTATCTCCACTCAATAAAGGTGATGCAGGCTTCTAAGTGATCTAGGGACCAAGGATTTCTTGCATTTACCTCCATGGTATCTACCTTGGCAAGAGAGTTATTAGGCAAGACAACTGTGTATTCTACTTGTTTAAGGAGAGGCATGTTTTGAAGGTTACATCGATCAAGTTCCTTTCAGAAAAAGTCTGAAAGCAGCTAAAAGCCATGCGGTTGCAAAAACAAAGGAAAGGCTTTGAATCAGAACTTAGAAACGTGGAGAAAGCATATCTCGGAACTAGTACCCACATTTCCAAGAAAAGGCCAGTGGTCAGTTGCTTTTGGTGCCCCGGGAACTTAGCAGTGGATAACTACAGTGTGGAGACTTTAGTTCTCTGAGAAGAGAATGCAAAAGCTGCCAACTGGAAACAAGGAGACAGCACAAAGGAAGTAAGTCTCATCTTTACCCTCCTGACTATGTGTCAGCCTCCAGCACCCGCTGTTGAAATAACCTAAGAGGAAGCCAGCTGGTTCAGAGAAAATGAGATTACAGAGTTCCAGCAACAACACAACAGCACCACAGAACAGAGTGCTGAATGAATTTAGAACTTCGAGACCACAGTTTAATAATTGGCACAAGAACAGTGATTTCAGTAAAAAAGGAGGAATTCTGCTTTTGGCTACAGTTCTCAGAAAAATCTGACAAAGTAAAATTATCTAAGATGAGGGAAAACCAAAACATTTGTTTGCCACATTGACAAATTCTCTGGAACTTAAACAATTCTGAAAGAATAGGCATGAAGGAGCTGAAGGGAAAAATCACTTAGGTCACATATATGTTATTCAAAACAACCATATGGCTAAAAGACTAGTGAGAGCAATGAGGAGACATTTAAATCAATATTGCCTCTATCTGCCTGTATCTACTGATGAGGAGAAGTAAACACATACACACAAACAAAACTACATAAGGTGTGGAAATAAAGATATAACCTCGTCCCTATTGATAAAATTTAAGTGGATCTCCTCCCCTCAATTCATTTTGTTCAGATAAGCAATCAAAAGAGAATCAGCACAGAATATTTACCAAAAATGGAAGAAAGAAACCAGAAAGCAAACGTTATTAAAGGTACAATCGTGCCCAGGTGGTGGCATCACCTATAGTCCCAATTACGCAGAAGACTGAGGTGTTCGAGGCTGCAGTGCCCTATGTTCATGACCGTGAAGAGCTACTGCACTGCAGCCTGAACAACAGAGCAAGACCTTGCCTCTAGGAAAGAAAAAAAAATGATTAATTTTCTTTCAATAAAATGAAACTATATAGCAATATAATTTATAAATTATATAACTAAATTATACCGGTAATAAGAACACTATCAGATAAAAGAACTCAACATTTAGGAGAAAAGGAAAAACAAAAAATTCAATTTTTTAAAAAACAAAGGTACTTATGAAGGACCAGACAAAAACCAAAACTGATGAAAATAAGTAAGAAATCAAGATGATAAATTACCGAAATGAGAAAAGGAAGCAAAATAAAATGGAAACACATAAAGTATTTGTAAGTATGAAAGAAAAAAAATAAGACTTTTTTTTTGAGACAAAATCTCACGTTGTCACCCAGGCTGGAGTGCAGTGGTGCCATCTCAGCTCACCACAACCTTCACCTCCCAGGTTCAAGCTATTCTCTTGCCTCAGCCACTTGAGTAGCTGGGATTACAGCTACTCGTTTACAGGTTTTTGTATTTGGGATTACAGGTGCCCACCACCACACCTGGCTAATTTTTATACTTTTTAGTGCAGATGGGGTTTCATCATGTTGACTAGGCTGGTTTCAAACTCCTGACCTCCGGTGATCCACCCCCCCTTGCCCCTAACGTGCTAGGATTATAGGCATGAACCACCGCACCAGGCCAAAATGAGACTCTTATATGCAATCAACAATCAAAGAGCCACGCAGTAGTTTTTCCCAAAGAAGAAAATTAAAATAATTAAACAGAAGTTTATACATCTAAATCAAGTAAATATTTCCAGAAAGAAAAGAATGATTTGGGTTTACAGATTAAAAGGACATATTGTGGCCTAGGCAGATTTGATTCATGTGGACTATACTAGCATGCCATCTCATAAAATCGCTCAACTTCAAAGTCTACTTCTTTGATTAAAAAGGGAAGACAATCAAGTTATATCTGGAGAAAACAATCAGACTGGCTTACATTACTTTTCAGTAGCATTTAATGCTAGAAGATAGTGGATATCCAAACCATCTGTAGTTCTATCATGCCAACAAATATTTTTGTACAGAAGAGAAATTAGAAATGATTATTACTATAAAATCTTCTTAATGTATTTAAATAATAAATTAAAACCATTATCTCTAAATAATTGAAGATAAATATGTATTTAATTTTATTCCAAAATGAAAGTGAAAAATTTGAATAAAAAGTATACCCATTTTCACAATGTAAAATTTAATATTTAAGTAAGTTGGAAGAGGAAACGGGAGAAAGATTAAGTTAGTACACTGATTTATCTCTTAACATGAGCGTTGAAGACACATTGATAAATCAAGTAAATGAGCTTTAAATTATTTAACAATAAAAATATATCTTTTAGAATAACATAATCACCTTAAATTGAATGAAGAAGCAGGAGGGAAAATTAAAAATGCTAATTTTTATTTTTTCTTCAGAAAAGATGGAATAGCTGCTGTGAAAAGCAATATAGTATTCTGATAGACAAAGTTATGATCACAGAGGTAAATAGATAATAGCACTTAAAACTGCTATGGAACAAAAATGTGACACGGTCGAAAGAAAGCGCTTTACTTTAATCCTCATTTTTAAAATAAACAAACCAAAAAACGAGGAAAAAAGAAAAAAAATTCAAAATGTATTATCGTATTTCTAGTTTGCTGACAAATACTCCAAGGCATACAAGGTTAAGTAAGCTGTACAAAGTCACATAGTCAATGGAGCCAAATAGGTGGCAAATAAGCAGTATGTGAACAGACATTCTTCCTATAAACGGTAGAGTTTATATTTTTAGTTTAAATATTGAATTGTGTAAATTTAATTCTTGTCTGTGTTCAACTTTTAGCTTTTTATTAAATATAAACATTTTAATATACTTGAAATATTTTGCCCCTTCTCTCTCTACTTAATGGATATAATCTTCCTAATGCAATTACTCTGTATTTTAAAATTTCTTGTATACTTCGGATATAAAACACATTTTAACAAAGTAATCTTGTAATGTTTGAAATTATGGAAATGATACTATACAAAATTGAATTTCATCTCAATTTGAAATTGATCTTTACAATAAAAATGTTATTGGTAAAAACCAAAAATGTAGTGATACAGGGCATTCATAATCAAAATCAATATTTTTAACCAATAAGCTACACTGTCTTTCACAATGCAAAGCCCCTTACTGGGCTTTGAATGGCACATCTATAAGTAATTAACTTAGAAAAAATAAATAAGTGGAATGATAGGCTAAGTTTTATGACGTAGATGCAAACAAACAAAAAAGCCAGAGAGCATGATCTTAATGCCAGAAAAGATTAAATTTAGAAAAAAAAATTATTAAACATAATACAGGATCACACATTAATGTTGTGTAATTAATTTAGCAGATTACTTCATTTTGGAAAATGTATTTCCCAGTTTTAAATATGGCTGCTATTAAAACTTTAATTATATAAATGTATGATTAAATGCATTATTTTTATTATGAAGATCAAGTACTTGCCTACCAGAGTAGGCCTTGAGGCCTCTTAGGAATGTTTGCAAGTATTCTCCAGTTATCTTTGTGGACTAGGATGGCTCACTCTTTTAGCTTGTGAAGTACCCTTGTCTAGCTGGGAGGCTGAGGACCAGCTAGTGTCGGGTGTTGCCCCTAATGTCTCCAGGAATGAGTTTGGGAAATAGCCTGGGCTTAGGGAAGAATTTTATATTTTCAAATTGTCACCTACTCACTAAAATTTTTCTGTAACCCTAAAATCAATACCCACTATGCATTCACAGACATGCACAGATTGGCAAAACATTTGAGCCATCAGATGTATACTTCTTTATCTAAAGTCCGAAATGATGATGCTCTGCTTTATTGTTTCAATTCTCACACCATAAACAAGTATTCCTTTTGTGGTCTACATAGTGCCATGTTTTTCACATTTCTGTGCTTTTTGTTGGTAAGTCTAGTGTTTAAAATGGTCCCAAAACATTGTGTTGAAGTGCTGTCTAGTATTCCCAAAACCATGTGCTTTATGAAGAAAATGCATGTGTTAGATATCATTAGGGTACAGGGTCTAGTATTATTGGCTGTGAGTTCAGTGTTAATGAATCAACAATGTATATCAAACAGTGCCTTCTAAAACAGAAACATGCATATAATAATGTTATGTATTAATTCATTGAGAAAATGTTGTGACCAGAGGCTCTCAGGAACTTAACCCTATATACCCCTTAAGACCAATAGTTCAGTTCAGTATTCAACAATTCAGTGTTCACAACAACTTCATAGAATGTAAGTATTACAAATATGAGAATCAACAATATTTCAATGGAATGGAATAGAGACACCAGAAATACAGTAGTGTTTTTATAACTAATTGACTTTTTGTATTTTAATTTTATTTTTAAATTGACAAATAATTATACATATTCATGAGGGATATGGTTTGTCTGTGTCCCCACCCAAATTTCATCTTGAATTGTTATTCCCATAAATCCCTATGTGTTCTGGGAGGGACCCAGTGGGAGGTAATTGAATCATAGGGGCAGTTACCCATATGCTACTGTTCTTATGATAGTGAGTTCTCATGAGATCTGATGGTTTTATAAGGGGCTTTTCCCTCTTTGCTCACCACATCTCTTTCCTGCCATCATGTGAAGAAGGACATGTTTACTTTCTCTTCTGCTATGAGTGTGAATTTCCTGGGGCCTCTCCATGGAAGACCTCAGAACAGTGAGTCAATTAAACTTCTTTCCATCATAAGTTACCCAGTTTGAGGTAGTTCTTTAAAGCAGCATGAGAAGGGATTAATACAGTAAATTGGTACCAGATATTGGGGCACTACTATAAAGTTATCTGAAAATATGGAAGCAACTTTGGAAGTGGGTAACAGGCAGAGGTTGGAACAGTTTCAAAGGCTCAGAAGAAGAGAGGAAGATGTGAGAAACTTTGGAACATCCTAGAGAATTCTTGAATGGCTCACCAAAATGCTGGTAGTGATATGTGCAAGAAAGCCTAGGCCGAGGTGGTCTTGAATGGAGATGAAGGACATGTTAGTAACTAGAATAAAGGTGACCATTTCTATATTTTAGCAAAGAGACTGGCAGCATATTGCCCCTGCCCTAGAGATCTGTGGAACTTTGAACTTGAGAATGATGTTTTAGGTTATCTGGTGGGAGAATTTCTGGACAGCAAAGTATTCAAGAGGTGCCTTGGGTGCTATTAAAAGCATTCAGTCTTATGTATCCACAAAAATAAGGGTTAGAATAGGAAGGGAAGCAGAGCAGAAAAGTTTGAAAAATTTGCAGCCTGAGAATACAATAGAAAAGAAAAAAAATGATTTTCTGTGGTGAAATTCAAGTCAGCTGCAGAAATTTGCATAAGTAACAAGGAGCCAAATGTTAATCACTAAAACAAAGGAATAAATGTCTCCAGGGCATATCAGAAGTCTTCACAGCATTTCCCCCCATCATAGGCCTGGAGGCCTAGGAGTGAAACATGATTTTGTGTGCCAAGGCCTTGCTGCTTTGTGCAGTCTCAGGACTTGGTGACTTGCATCCCAGCCATAGCTAAAAGAGACCAATGCAGAGTTTAGGCTGTTTCTTCTGAGGCTGGAAGCACCAAGCTTTGGCAGATTACATGTGATTTGGGGCCTGTGGGTGCACTGAAGTCAATAATTGAGGTTTGGGAACCTCTACCTAGATTTCAGAGGATGTATGGAAACACCTGAATGTCCAGGCAGAAGTTTGCGGCAGGGGTGCAGCCCTCTTAAAGAACCTCTGCTAGGGAAATGCAAAAGGAAATGTGGAACCCCCACACACAGTGTCCCCACTGTGGCATTGCCTAGGGGAGCTGTGAGAAGAGGGCCGCCATTCTCCAGACCCTAGAATGGTAGATCCACAGACAGTTTGCACTATGCATCTGGAAAAGCTGCAGTCACTTCACTGCAGCCTGTGAAAGCAGTCAGAAGGGAGGCTGTGCCCTGCAAAGTCACAGGGGTGGAGCTGTTCAAGGCTGTGGCAGCCCACCTTTTGCATCAGCATGCCCTGGATGTGAGACATGGAGTCAAAGGAGATTATTTTGGAACTGTAAGGTGTAATGACTGCTCTATTTGAATTCAGACTTATATGGGGCCTGCAGCCCCTTTGGCCAATTTCTCCCATTTGGAATGGGTGTTTACCCAATGCTTAGACCTCCATTGTATCTATGGAGTAACTACCTTACTTTTGATTTTAAAGACTCTTAGGTGGAAGGGACTTGCCTTGTCTCAGATGAGACTTAGGACTTGGACTTTTGGGTTAAGGCTGGAATGAGTTCAGACTTTCGGGGACTGTTGGGAAGGCATGATTGTGTTTTGAAATGTGAGGACATCAGATTTGGGAGGGACCAGGGGTGGAATCATATGATTTGGCTGTTTCCCACCCAAATCTCATCTCAGATTGTAATTCCCATAATCTCCATGTGTTGTGGGAGGGACCCAGTTGGAGGTAATTGAATCATGGGAACAGTTAACCCATGATGCTGTTCTTGTGATAGTGAGTGAATTCTCATGAGATCTAATGGTTTTATAGGGGCTTTTCCCTCTTTGGTCACCACTTCTTCTTCCTGCCATCATGTGAAGGATATGTTTGTTTCCCCATCCACCATAATTGCAAGTTTCCTGAGACCTCCCCAGCCATGCAGAACTGTAAGTCAATTAAACCTCTTTCCTGTATACATTACCCAGTCTTGAGCAATTCTTTATAGCAGCATAAGGACAGATTAATACAATAGGTGCATAATGTTTTGATACATGTAGTGTATAGTGATCAGATCAGGGTAATAGCATATCCACCATCTCAGATACACTTTCCTTATGTTGGGAATGTTCTATATCCTTCTAGCTATTTGAAACTATATATTTTCTTTTTAGTCATCCTACAGTGATACAGAACACTAAAATTTAATCCTTTCTAGCTAGCTATATATTTGTATCCTTTAACAAACTCTCCCTATCCTGTCCTTCCCACTACCATTTCCAGACTCTACTGTCCTCTGTTGTAATTTTTACTATTATGAGATCAAGATTGTTTTAGTCAATTGATTTTTGACCAAGGTTTTTTCAATTACAAAGAGAAGGCTTTTTTGTTTTTTGTTTTTTCAACAAATAGTTCTAGAGAAATTGGGTATATCACATTAAAACATATTTATTTTTAATCTTACCTCATATCATACAAAAAAATCAATCTGAGATGGAGCAGAAAGCTAAATGCAGAAACTGAAACTGTAAATTTCCTTGAAGAAAATTTAGTAGACTGTCTTCAAGAGTTTTGCCAAGCAAATAATTTTTTGGACAAGGCTCAATATGCATTAATCATAAAAAGGAAAAAATAAAAGTAAATTAAACATAATCAAAATTAAATTATTTTGTGAAAAACTGATTTAGAAAATAAATACAAAATACAAAAAAAAAAGAGAAAATATTTGGAATATATTTACATGGCAATATATAAAGAACTCTTGCATCTCCAGTAATTAAAAGACTAGAAAACAAAACACCCATCACCAAAAGCAAGAATTTAAAGGTGGGTGAAATACTTAAGCAGCCACTCAAACAATTTTACATTTAAATGATCATAAGCACATAAACAGGCACTCTGCATCCTTAGTTACTAAGGAAATACAAATTAGAGCCAGAATGCAATACCGTTTTATACTTCTTGGAATGGATAAAATTAAGAAGACTGATAAGACAAAACTGATCCGTTCTTGGCCTACTGTCCATCTTTATCTTTACCAGCTCCTCAAAGAAATATTCCCTGTGTATCCTATCTGAAACAGCTCCTCTCCAAACTTAATTTTCTTAACACTCTTATGAAATATTAAATTATATTACTTTCTTTATTTGCTTCCTGGTATATTTTATACTCTCAATCTAGATTGTAGGCTGAAGGCCAAGACCTTGACTGTCTGTCTTGTGCTCTTCTGTATGTATTATACATACTTGGTGCTAGAGCAGAGCCTGGCATGGGAAAAGTTTAGGAATTTAACCTTTTTATCTTCTGATCCTAACCTACTGGTAATTTAAATGCCTTTAATACACTTTTGATTATATTACGTTATTTTCTTAGTGCACCTAGAAAAATCACTGTTATAAATAATACCTATTGCTAACAGTTAATAGAAAAAAATCATTAAAAGACAAATCTGATAAGAAACTTATTTTAAAATACTCCCACAATACATAGCTTTGAATAATATTATATTAACATATTAATCCCAACATAAATGATAGATTGCCATTTCCTAGACAAATTAAACAAAATAAAAATTTATTAGAACAAAAGTACTAAAATCATATCTAGAATAGAGGTTAAACACATGTTAAAAGCAGAAGTTTGGGGGAATTCTAGTTCCAACATTTACCAACCATTGTTCTTTTTCAGCTAACCTTTCAAGACTTAGTATCCAGGCCAAAAAAATGAAAGAAATGACAAAACTATCTCTTAGAATTAACAACAACATTGGAAGGATTAAGACTTACAAAGCACAAATATAGCATTAATTATAGGCCTTGATTAGATTATAATTTTAATGAAAATGAATTATTTGAAAATATTTTACTACTCTGTTGTAAAAGTCTATATTACTTTAGCATTTCTAAGTTAACACCTTTATATACTAATTACTTTTTGAACAACTGTCTTAGAACATAAAACACATCTATTATCAAACAACAAAAAAGGCATAGTCAGATACCTAAACAATTTGAAAAATTGAAGAAGCCTGAATTTAAGCATTTACTTTTTTTGTCACCAGGCATTGCCTTTGAAGATATGTGTAGCATATCTGCATGACAAAGTTATATCCAGCCGTTTGCTGAAATAATTATCATTTTGGCTTCTCTTTAATAAATTATGTAGCACAAAGAAAAAAATAATTATATGAAACAGGCAAGGATTTGTGTTAGTTTAAATAGTAAAGACAATTTGAAGTAGATTATTAGCCCAGATTATCTATCCAGGAAGCTTTAGATTAATATCTTGAAACCTTTGGTTTGTGACCAAATAGGTCAGTTCTTGAGCTGAGATTTCTTTGGCATTGTAAGATTCAAAGAGCAGAGTTTAAGAAAATATGAACAGGACATTCATCAGCATTGGAATCAGTCTTGGTGGGTAAAAACTGGTAGGCTTTGAAGAAAATAAAAGAAAACAAAAGACCACAGTAATGATTTCTACATAGCATTTTTTCCATAGCATTATATAGGTATATGCATTACATATATGTTACGTATAAACATTTTTTGTATATCTAAATATATGGCACATATATATGACAGATTCGTTACAATGTATATATTGCACAATGGTGGGGTTTGGACTTCTAGGTACAAAACACACAAATAGGAAACATTGTTACCTAATCAATAATTTTATAACACTCAGTTCCCTATCAGTCTTCCCACTTTTAGAGTTCCAGTGTCTATTTCTTCCCTCTGTATGTCCATGTATACCCATTGCTTAGCTCCCACTTTAAAGTGAGGTCATGCGGTATTTAATTTTCAATTTCTGATTTTGTTCATTTAAGATAATGGCCTCCAGCTCCATCATGCAGCTGCAACAGACTTGATTCCATTCCTTTTTTTGGCTATGTAGTATTCCAGGGTGTATATATACCACATTTTCCTCATGCAATTATCCACTGATGAACACTTAGGTAATTCAATAATTTTGTTATTGTGAATAGTGCTGCAATAAACATAGCAGTGCAGGAGTCTATTTGATACCATGATGATTTTCCTTTGGGTAGATATCTAGTGGTGGAGTTGCTAGGTCTAATTGTAGTTATATTTTTAGTTATTAGAGAAATCTCCATACTGCTTTCCATAGAGGTTTTACTAATTTATGTTCCCATCAACAGCACATAAGCATTCCCTCCTTTCTTCCTGCATGCTCACCAATAATTATTGCATTCTAGACTTTTTAATAATGGCTATACTGACTGGTATGAGATGGTATCTCATTGCATTTTTAACTAGCATTCCTCTGATGATTAGTAATAATGAATATTTTTAAATTTGTTTGTTTGCCACTTGCAGGTCTTCTTTTGAGAAATGTCTGTTCATGTCCTTTTCCCACTTTTTAATGGAGTTATTTGTTATTTTGCTGTTGTTGACTTGTTTGCACTCCTTGTAGAGTTTGGATATTAGGCCTTTGTCAGGTGCATAGTTTGCAAATATTTTCTCTCTTTTGGTAGGTTTTTTGTGTATTCTGCTGATTATTACTTTTGCTGTGGAGAAGGCTTTTTTATATTTTGATTGAAAAATGTGAAAAATGATATTGGTATATTTACAGAGATTGCATTGAATCTATACATTGCTTTGGGTAGTATCGTTATTTTAACAATATTGATTATTTTAATTGATTGAGCATGGAATATTTTTCCATTTGTTTGTGTCATAGCTGATATATTTGATCAGTTTTTTGTAGTTGTCCTTGTACAGATTTTTCACCTTCTTGGCTAAATGCATTCCTAGGTATTTAATTTTTTGTGGCTATTGTCAATGAGATTACATTCTTGATTTGTTTCATAGCTTAAGCATTATTGGTGTATAGAAATACTACTGATTGTTTTATGTTTATTTTGCATCCTGAAAGTGTAATGAAGTCATTTATCAAACCCAGTATTCTTAAAGGAGTCTTATGATTTTCTAGCTATAAGATCATGTAATCAGGGAATAAAGATAATTTAACTTCCTCTTTTCTAATTTAGATGCCCTGGATTTGTTTTTCCTACCTGATTACTTGATTAGGATTTCCAGTACTATGTTGAATAACAGTGATAAGATTGGGTATTTTTGTCTTGTTTCAGTTCTTAGGCAATAGGGGTCAACTTTTCTGCATCCAATCTGATGTTGGCTGTGGGTATGCTCAGCATGTCTTTTATTATTTTTTTATTTTTTTTTAATTATTATTTTTTCTATCCCTCCCCACCCTCCCCACCCACTGCTGGCCCTCTCCTAGCCACCCTCAACTGCCCCCAGTATGTGATGCTCCTCTCCCTGAGTCCACGTGTTCTCATTGTTCAACACCCACCTATGAGTGAGAACATGAGGTGAATGGTTTTCTGTTTTTGTGTCAGTTTGCTGAAAATGATTGTTTCCAGATTCATTCAAGTCCCTACAAAGGACATGAACTCATTATTTTTTATGGCTGCATAGTATTTCATGGTGTATGTGTGTTACATTTTCTTTGTCCAGTCTATCATTGATAGACATTTGGGTTGGTTCCAGGTCTTTGCTATTGCACACAGAGCCACAATGAGCATATGTGTGCATGTGTCTTTATAATAGAATGATTTACAGTCCTTTGGGTATATACCCAGTAATGGGATTGCTGGGTCAAATGGAATTTCTATTTCTAGATCCTTGAGGAATTGCCACACTGTCTTCCACAATGGTTGAAATAATTTACACTCCCACCAACAGTGTAAGAGTGTTCCTATTTCTCCATATCCTCTCCAGTATCTGTTATCTCCAGGTTTTCTCATGATCACCATTCTAACTGGCGTGAGATGATACCTTAGTGTGGTTTTGATTTGCATTTCTCTAATGACCAGTGATGATGAGAATTTTTTCATATGTTTTTGGCCTCATATATGTCTTCTTTTAAAAAGTGTCTGTTCATATCCTTCACCCAATTTTGAATGAATTTGTTTTTTTCTTGTATATCTGTTTTAGTTCTTTGTAGATTCTGGATATCAGCCCTTTGTCAGATGGGTAGATTGCAAAAATTTTTTCCCATTCTGTTGGTTGCATCTTTTATTATTTTGCAGTATGTTTCTCAATGCTTAGTTTGTTGAGCATTTTTATCATGAAGTAATGTTGGATTTTATTGAATGTTTCTTCTATATCTACTGAGATAATCAAATGGTTTTGTTTTTAGTCATGTTTATGTGGTGAATAAAACTTATTGATTCATGTATGTTAACTTATCCTTGCATTTCCAGAATAAAACTCATTTGATCATGGTGTATTATCTTTTTGATGTGCTATTGATCTTGGTTTGCTGGTACCTTGTGAGGTTATTTGCATCTATGTTAATCAGAAATACAAACCTGCAGTTTTTTTGTTGTTGTTTTGTCCTTGACTAATTTTGGCATCACGGTGAATTGATTTTGTAGAATGAGTTAGATGGAAATCTCTTCTCCTCAATTTTTTGGAATTACTTTAGAAAAATTTGTTCCAGCTCTTCTTAGAGTGTATAGTAACATTTGCCTGTGAATCCATCAGATCCTGGGCTTTTTATGCTTGGGAGATTTTTTTTTTAAGTACTTAATTTCATTCCTTTTTATTGGTCTGGTCAAGATCTCAGCTGCATCCTGGTTCAATCTTGGAAGGAAGTATGTCTCTAGGAATTTTAAGTTTTCTCCAGATTTTCTAGTTTGTACACATAGAGGTGCTCATGATAATCTCATGATCTTTGGTATTTCTCCAGTATTGATTATAGCGCCACCTTTATCCTTTCTGATTGTTTTTATTTACATATCCTCTATTTTTTCTTGATTAATCTAACTAGCAATCTATCAATTTTGTTTATATTTTCATAGAGTCAGCTTTCTGCTTCATTGATTCTTTTTATCATTTTATTATGGTTTTTTTCTCATTTACTTCTACTCAGATATTTGTTATATCTTACCTTCTGCTAGCTTTGGGATTGGTTTGTTCTTGCTTTTCTAGTTTCCTGAGATGTTATGTTAGGTTGTTAATTTGAGATCTTTCTATATGTTGATTTAGATATTTAAACACTATAAGCTTTTTCCTCTTTGCTCTTCTTTGGCTGTATCCCAAATGTTTTGAAATGTTGCATATCCATATTTCTTTGTTTCATTTTTTTTAAATTTCTGAGTTAATTTCTTCCTTTATCCAAAGATCATCTAGGATCAGCTGTTTAGTTTCCATGTATGAGTAAAGTTTTGAGAGTTCCTCATGGTATTGATTTCTAATTTTATGCCACATTGGTCTGAAAGATATTTGATACTATTTTAATTCTTTTTTTACTTCACTGAGACTTATTTTATGGCCAAATATATGGCCTATTTTGAAGAATGTTCCATGTGCAGATGAGAAAAGTGTGTGTTCTGCAAGCATTTGATAGATATCAGTACATGTCTATTAGGTCTGTTTTGCCTAGAGTCCAGTTTAAATCCAGAGATTCTTTGTTAATATTCTGCCTCAACGATGTCTAGTGCTGTCAGTGCGGTGTTGAAGTTTCCCACTATTATGGTATTACTCTTTCTCTTTTCTTGAGTCTAGTACTATTTGTTTTATAAATCTAGGTGCATGTATATTGAGGACAGTTATATCTTCTTATTGAATTGAACCCTTTATCATTGTATAATAATCTTCTTTGTCTAAATTTTACTATTGTTGATTTAACATCTCTTTTATCTAAGTATAGCTACTCCTGCTAATTTTTGTTTTCCATCATATAGTGTACATTTTTCTACCCCTTTATTTTGATTCTATAGGTATCTTTAACCATTGGGTAAGTATCTTATAGCCAGCAAATGTTTGGAACATGTTTTGTTTGTTTGTTTTCTTAACCCAATTTGCCTGCCTATATGTTTTAAGTGAAGCATTTAGGCCATTGACATTCAAGGTTAATATTGATATTTGAACTTTTGTTCCTGTCATAATGCTGCTACCTAGTGCTTTGTAGTCAGCAATTGTGTCATGCTTTATAAGATTTGTGAGCTTCCAACTTACATGTACTTTTATAATAGCAAATATTATATTTTAATTTCCACATTTAAAACTCCTTTGTGCATTTCTCCTACGATTAGTCTAGTGGTGACACATTTCTTTACCTTTTGCTTTTCTGGGGATGACTTTGTTTCTTCTTCATCTATAAAGCTTAGTTTGGTTGGATATGAAATTATTGGCTGACATGTTTTTTTTTTCTTTAAGAAGCCTGAAGAGAGTTAGTATGCCAGTCTCTTCTGGCTTGTAACATATGTGCTGACAGGTCTGCTGTTAACGTGATGGTATTTCTTTTATAATTGATTAGACACTATTCTCCAGATACTTTTAGGATATTTTTTTCCTTCATTTTGATGTTGGATAAACTGATGGCTATATGCTTTGATAGATTAGTCTTGCAGAGAATCTGCCAGGTGGACTTCGAACTTCAGGTGTATGAATGGCTGATTCTCTCCATACCCAGGGAACTTTTCCTGAATTGTTATGTAAAATATATTTTCTAAGGCTTTTATTTTTCCTTTTCCTCAGGAATGTATAATTCATATGTCTTGTCATTTTATATAAGCCCATATTTCTTGAAGGCTTTGTTCATTTTTTAATTGTTCTTTATTTTTGCCTAACTAGGCTAATTTTAAGGACTGGTCTTCAACTCTAAAACTCTTTCTTCGCTTGATCTAGCCTATTATTAAAGCTTTCATATTTTGTGATTCCTTCAATGAATTTTTTATTTCTAGAAGTTCTGTATTTTTTAAAATATCCATCTCTTCAGTAATTTTTTAATTCATATCTTGAGTTGTTTTTCTGATTTTCTTCTGTTGGTTTTCAACTTTCTCTTTAATGCCATTGAGCTTTCTTACAATTCATATTTTGACTTATTTATCTGTCATTTCAGAATTTTCATTTTGGTTTGGATTTATCACTAGAGAGCTACTGTGATCCTTGGGGGTGTCGAGATATTCTGGGTTTTGTACTGTTAGACCTCTTGCACTGATCCTAATCATCCGGAAATGCTATCACTTTTTATTTTTTAATTTACTTTCATTTGAATGAGACAATTCCCCCCTTGAGGGTGTGACTGTAATGTCTATTGTGTATGATCATTTGGCTTCAATTTTGGATGACTTTAGGGTGCTAAGGCACTATATGAGTTCCTTGTTTATCCGTAGCTTTAGGGCAGTGGCCTTCTGTAATGTGGATTACTGTAGCAATGTATTGAGTATGTGGGCTGGCTCACTATCTTCTGTGGACTGGAAGTGTGGAGGTCTCAGGAAGCTTATCTCATTCCCTTTGAGCCCTATGCCTTTCTGTCAACTGATTTTTAATTTGGTTGTGCAATTACAGAATTCCTCAACAAATCTTTTGTCTGGTCGCACAGAGGAGGAAGAGACACCTTGCCTTCAAATTTCCCAAAGATGAGCAGAAGCCCACATACTGACATGGGTGACAGAGGTAACACGTGGTGGGATGTGCTGAGATCTTGGGTGGCCAGGGATGTAGTGGGCTGGGGGGGCGGTTAAGGAAGTGATTTTATCGCCCTTTCTCCTGGGCAGGTACAAACATTATCCACTTCTCTATCAGATCCCTGTCCCAGGGCTCAAGACTTTCAGTTCAGATAGACCATCCTTTATTTCAAGGCCTCGATGCAACTGAGGTACATGGAAAACATAAGTCCCAAGACAACTGCCAAAATGGTCTTGGAGTGGAACTTCTTCCCTCAACCCAAAACAGATAGCTCTGTGGCTAGTCTGCACCCCATACCTCACTGCACAAATGCTGCCTTCACAGAGGGGGAGGGAAGAAGAACCCTCCCCTTTATGCAAGCTCAGGTTTGCTGGCACCTTTCAGTGGGGCTGTAGCTGCCCCCAAATAGCTGTGGAAAGGCTGCCTTGAAGTGCACCCACGTCAAACTCCAGTGGAAAGAGCTGAGGATGCATCTGCAGCAGCGGACAGGAGAAGCCAGGGAAGACCTCATTTCTATTCTTGTTTTTGACCACCAATGTGGTTTGTCTGTTGGGTCAGAGTAATACTCCTCTTCAGAGATTAACCCTGCATCTCCACTGGGAGAGTCATGGTCACCTCATGCTTGCAAGAAGGGGGTTAGGGGTTTTAGGGAAGGTGAAGGCATGCAACCTGGTTTCCTTTGTCCCCTTTCTCCTAGGGAAGCCTGCACTGAGGTCTATATATCTGCAGATCCCACAGCTCCCCAGGTTCCTGCCAGTCCCTTGAGTTACCACAGTCAGAGATGGTTCTAGGAAATATCTGTGGAGTTCTAGCGATGCAGAGACAAAAGAGCTGAGATGCCCTGAGTAGGATAGTGGCCCACAAAGAATATATACCAATATGCACCCATCACCTCAGCTTAGGTTTAAGGGGACAGCAAATGAATCTGCTAAAGCTGGCTACCCAATGCTCTGCTCTCAAAAAGTTCCCAAATCATCTCAACCAATGGTAGAGTGCCTGAGCTTACAAGGGCAGAGGCTCTCTACGAAAGTTTGGCAGTCAACAATCTGCATAGGGGTGAGGTGAACTGTATTAGTCATGGTCCTCCACAGGGACAGAACTAATAGGATATATGTATATATGAAAGGGAGTTTATTAGGGAGTATTGGCTCATGTGATTACTAGATGAAGTCCCAGGATAGCTCGTCTATAAGCTGGGGAAGAAAGAAGCCAGTAGTTGCTCAGTCCAGGTCCGAAAGCCTCAAAAGAAGTGAAGCCTACAGTTCAGCCTTCAATCTGCGGTCAAAATTTCAAGAGCTCCCAGAAACCACTGGTGTAAGTCCAAGAATTCAAAAGCCAAAGAACCTGGAGTCTATGTCCAAGTACAGGAGGAATGGAAGGAAGCATCTAGCGTGGGAGAAAGATGAAAGCCAGAAGGCTCTGCAAACTAGCTTACTCTATGTTCTTCTGCCTGCTTTGTTCTAGCCATATTGGCAGCCAATTGGATGATACGCAAATTGAGGGTGCATCTTCTTCTTTCAGTCCACTGACTCAAATGTCATCTCCTCTGGTGACACCCTCACAGACACACCCAGAAATAATACTTTACCTGCTGTCCAGGCATCCTTCAATCCAATCAAGTTAACACCAAATATTAAATATTAACCATCACAGGAACAAAGGAACACCTCACCTCCACTTTCCATGGGACTTCAAGTTCTTCAGGGATCAATTTCTGCCAAACTCATGCTATCTTATTTTTCTGCAACCCACCTTGATTTCATGAATTCTCTAGCAAGTTCTGACACTCTTCTCTCAGTATTCCACTCAGGCTATGATAATTCACCTATAACTTTGCTTCTTCTTTCTGAAGAGAACTGGCATCTGATGTTTTTAATCAGCCATCTTGGGGGAATTTTTTTTTTTTTAAAACTAACATAGCATCTTAACTGCCCATTGAAACAGTATCTGGCTTTACTTTTCAGACGGATACTCTTTTTAAAATCATTCTTTATAATTAACGCGTCCAATTTTCCTGTTGTCCTTGGCATCTTTTTGATTTTTTAGGGGCATTGATTCATCTTGAGACATGCAGTACACAAAATATATTTTAGTGCCAACAAACTGCTGAAAGTAAACAGTAATTTCTTAGAAAAACAACTACAATAGAGATATTTGAAACACACATATTTACAATTGTGTGTTCCAGTGTTTCATAGTCTTGAAAGTAACAGATTTTGATCCACTGTTATCACTGTTTGAAATCTAGTCTATAGAGACTCCCATGTATCAAAAAACTTCACTGAATGTACATTTATACAAAATTCTAGGTTTATATTGAAACAATGAAGCCAACCTAAATGCCCAACATGCACACACACGTTTGCTTTAATAGATGTAAGATAGTGTGGGTAATGAAATATTATGCAAATATCTATGACTTTTTTAAAGCAATCTAGCAAAATATATGTTGAAGTTGTTAGTAAAGTAAAAGAAACATACAAGTAAATATAGATTATGTCCATAAATACATTAAAATATTTATAGAAAAAAGAATGGAGGAAAATACATGGAAAAGCAAATGATATTTTATTATGAATGAGTTATTATGAATTTATTTTAAATTGTTTATATATGAAGTTGATCACTGTGCACTGATTACAAACTTGTATAAATCTGGCATGACACAACAGCAATGCATACATGTTATACAAAATGAATGTATTGCTTACAAATAGACAGCAACGGACAACGGAGGCTTGGGATTCATTGTGAGCTTGTGTCCCAGGTCTGAGGAAAAGCAGCTTAGTGTGGCTGGAGTCTTGACTGTGAGTGCCCCACTTGCACTGCAGCCAAGGGATCATAAAGGGCAGACCCAATGCTTGCATACCTCACGGGCAACATGACATGCCGCCAAAGTCTTGAAGAATGTTCTGCTTCTAAGGGAGTGAAGAATAGATCTCAGGTCGTTCTCGCCAGTACAGCCCTATCTCAGGATTTTGCATTCCAGATCATTATACAATTTCTTGAGAACTAATAACAACAAAAGAGAGGAGAACTGAGTTGGTCCAAGGCTACCTAGAGAATTATTCTGCACTCTATTATGCATATTTGACCAGTGAGAATGCATCATCACTTATAATTTTAGTAGTATGAAAAATTAATTTGATAATGATGACATTATTATAAATCTTATTATATAGTAAAAGCATTTAAAATTTTGTTAAAAACCTAATGGTAAAGTATTTTACTAAATGGCATGTGAAGTAAATTAAATAGAAGAACTTGCTTTTGCTCTCAAGTTAATTACAGTCTTTTAAAAAGATGAATATGACTTTGGAAATAATATCAAGAAAGCCATAAAGCTATGCAGAGTTCACAAACAAAAAAGTGAGGGGATTGCTTATTAAGATATTTTAATTAACTTGGTAAAGACTCCATGCCATTGGAGAAAAAAGAGGAAGATTGACTAATTACAAGTTTAACACTTGTAGTTGGGGGAAACAGGATGGGATGGCAAAGAATATATTATGCATGGTGAATGATAACAGACCTAGGCTAAATGCAGTGCTGTGAAGAGGGCAAGTCATTTTCACAAACAGAGAGCAGTATATAAAATTCAGAGAGAAAATTACTTTTCCATTTCCTACATGTGATATATAAAGAGAGACATTTATATGTAAATAAATAGAGTAAACCTTAAATTGTTATGCTAACACTATTGACAACATATAAAATTTACTAAAGTAAAAATGTAAAGGATAAAAGTTGAAATCACAGAAGAAATTAATCCTGGATCTAGAAGAGGGGCATTTGCTGTTCAGAATCCTTATATTCTGGCAGAATTCTTACATTTGTCTATAAATAAATTGGTGTAAACTTTGGCTTGAGCTTATAAATACAATAATACAAAAGGTCAAATATGAAAGGTCTGGGCTTTCCTGATTTGATTAGTTTGTTCTTCCTTTAAACTATGGGAACTATACTCTTTTGAAGAAAAAAGGGCTGTGTCTACTAAGTTATTTTTCAGACACTAAAATATATTATGTGTGTTTTATTTTCATATAACCTTTATTATTTTTTAGTTGTTACTTAAACATTAAGAAACCATCAACAATTTACTTTTATTAAAAAAGAGATGCATCAAACAATTCAAAAGATTAGACAATTAGTAAGCTTTTTTCTCTTACTTCAGATTTATGGTAACATTTTGCCAAAATTAACTTTGCTAACAGTTTCTTTTAAATATTCTTCCAGAAATAGTCTTCATATGTGAAGACTAATGTGCATGTATTTATAAATTTATATTTTTATAGAAAGGGAACATGTACTACAAAAGATACCCTCTTTCACTCTTCTTTTTTAGATCTGGGTAACTAGAAAATCATTCATATCATTGATATTGATCCACCTTACACTTCAAAATGAATCACAATAACCGTGTATCATTTTGTCTAATTTTATGAAATTATCTTGGATTATTCAATTGGTACCTATTAATGGATTTTTAAAAATACCTATCTTTTGTTATTACATAATGTTCATTAAGTTTATCTCTATTCTTTATTTTTTTATTTGTCTTCCATGCAGTCCAAATTGTCTTACTTTTTCGGTACACACAAGCCCATCTGTAGAACCAAGGAGAATTTTGGGATTGAAATTAAGGTGCATTTAAAATGTGAATACATGTTTTATCAACACTTTTTAAATAACTATTTCCTCATAAACTTAGGACATTGTATATTACTAAACTTATGATTATAGCTATGATTGGTAAAGACTATTTTGTGGTGTAATGTGTGTGTAGTTTAATAATTTTTATGTTTGGTTTTTTTTTGAGACAGGGTCTCATTCTGACACCCAAGCTGCAGGGCAGTAGCATGATCAGAGCTCACTGCAGCCTCAACCTCCCAGGCTCAGATTATCACCCTACCTCAGCCTCCTCTGGAGCTAAGACTACAGGCACACACTACCAAGCCAGACTAATTTTTGTAATTTTTTTTTTTATAGAGACAGAGTTTCATCATATTACCCAGGCTGTCTCAAAATCTTGAAGTCAAGCAATCCTCCTGCTTCAGCCTCTGAAAGTGTTGGAGTTACAGGCATGAACCATCATGCCTGGCTAAGTTTTATATTTTTAATCTGTAAATTTTTACTTTTTCATAAACTATATGTTCTTGTCCATTTCACCATTGAATGTTTGGTATTTTATTTGTTTATTTTTAATAATATGCATCTTTGTGAAATTGATTTCGATATTTTTCTGAGTCATTTTAATAATTTGTTTCTATTTGGAAAATTCATAATTATTATATTTTAAATTATTTGCTTAAAAATATAATTTCAATTCACAGGCCCTGCTTAGAAACTGACTTTTTATCTAAATATACATAAAATTAAATTATCCTATATAGTACTCTAATAGTCTTCTAGTTTCATTTTTAACTTTTAATTATTCTTGACCTAGAATTTAATATTGTATAAGAAGTGAAGTAGGCATCTATCGATATTTTGTTTTGTTCATGCATTTATCATGAACTAGAAGGCTGAAACTCATGTATTAAAATAACCACTTTCTACTTCCCTCACAATTTGAAATGACTTGATGTTAACCTACTAAATTCATATAGGAATTAGGGGTTATTTCATGTCTCTCTATTCTATTTCATAATCTTACTGTGAAAGTACAAGGTGATACAAGTACAAGGCTTTAATTAAATTTTAAATACATATATGATATGTTGAAATGTAAATTCCTACTAAATACTCTTCTATAAATTTTTTCAATTTTTTCATATTCTTATTTTTCCATATATACTTTAAATACATTTTGTCTAGTTTGCAGACAAAAAAGCCTGTTAACATTTATTGTGATGATAATGTAGTTCTAAGTTAGTTTAGAGAGAAAATATGTCTTCATAAAACCATTACTGTTGTCAAATTTTACTTCATTATAATCAACAAAGTTAAACACTGTGCTAAGCATATACCTACAAGCTATAAGTTTATCAGTTGCAACAGGAAGACTTTGAGATGTAGTAAAACAATAAAGCATTTAGCCATGTGAATGCGAAGCCTTGGTTAAATAAATATACACAAACTTGGCCTTACATAAGCAAATAATGAATGATGCCCAGAAGTTTTGGAAATTCTCTAAGATATATTTTCTTAAATTTATTACTGTAAACTACTAGATTTTAAAATATCAACGAGATTGCAGTTAATAACTGATTTAAGATTTATAACATTCAACACTAGTTGATGATTCTCCTTCATATTGCCCAATAAAATTTATAGAGCTTTCAATTTCATGAAGTACTTTTATTTTTGTTTATGTATTTTATTTTTAAAACATTCTGATGCTGATAGATCAGGAATTATCATTTTCATTTATAGACACAATACTGAGGCTCTAAGAAATTAGATTTCTTAGGCAAAAGAAATGTTAATTAAGTAGCTAACATGGACTATGAATTTCAGTTCTTTTGATTTCTGATTCAATGTATTCATATTCACTATTCAATATGGAGCCTGCACCTCAAAACAATTTTCATTTCATCAGTTTTGGACATGATTTTGTGTGTTTGTGTGCGCACGTGTGTGTGTCTGACTGGTTGGTTTTAGGGGTCTTTTGTTTGTTTCTCACGTTTTTTTGCTGTTTATTTGTTAAAAAGAAAATTATAAAAACTCATATCGATGAGAAAATACACACTTGAGAACATCAAGAGCAAATAGTAAGTTTATTATTATAGGGACTTAACTTTAAATATCATTTATACTTTTTGTTTCCTCTTTGGAACAATATGAATAACTTTTTAATTTCTAAGGGGTTTCCTTAGAGTCTAAGGATATTTGTTTACTTAAGATGTAAAGTTATAAAAAACGCTAATACAAAAAGACCTCCACATTACAGAGGAAACCGAGTAAGATAAATAAGCAGGAAATCTGAGAAAGTATGTTTGCCCGGTAATAAAAAGAAAGGGGGATTTAAACAGAGGGGGCAAAAGAAATAAAGCACATCAGCTGTGGATGTACCCTCTAAATTTCACTATAATAGCCTTGTGTCCTGTAATTATTGCCTTGTTCAAAATCTACATTCCTAGCAAACATTGACTGAACATTTTATCCGAAGTTGAGAACTTTTATTAACTTTTGGAGCGAGAGACTTCTGAGGGCTTGATGATGATTCAATCTTAGGGAAAAATAAAGACAGTAGAAGCAAATGATCTTTGAAATCCAGTACAAGAAGTTACAGGAAGTTATCTCACTGAGCTCAAGAAGAAATTAAAGCTGTTACTTAGAGCAGCTCTGGAAAAGAAATAACTTGCCGCCTCCGAAGCAGAGACTCCTTTCTTCCTCCCCTGGAAATCTGCTCTTGTGTTAATTCATCAACTTTCTTTCTGATTTGAGCTTTCTTAGACATATAATCCATCACTCTCTATTCTCTGCTAATAACACTTAAGTTTTTGTAGTCTTGGCATCTTTCACTTTATTACTTCTATCATAAACAGTACTGTTTTGCTTTAAGTCTATGAGAGTGAAGTGGAGAAAGAATGGGAGTATCAAAAGAAAAATCATACAGAATAAAGTTTAAAAGGTGACAAAGACTTTATTCAAGAGTCTTGCAAAAATGGGGAGTCTAGAACTCAGTCTAAACTACACCGAATTGGAAAAAAAAAAAAGGCTGTAAAGATTTTAACAGCTAAGACGGGAGAACTATCGGCCACCTGTGTTGGTTAACTGGCCTTAAACTAAAGGCCAATTAACTTTCGCCTACATTTATGACAGGAGACAGTTTTGCAGTTTGGAGCAGGGCTCCGTAGAATGTAGGCTCCTACCATCTCACAGAAACTGTCTTGTGGCACTATCTGTCTTGATGATTACATTTCAAAGGAGTGCCTTCCAGATCCTTGAGAAACATTCTTGGGCTGTAAACCTGGCAAGAGCTTTAAAAAGATTTACATCTCAAAGAAGCAGAGAAAGAATTCACAATTACAAGTTTTCTAAAGTAAATGCTCAAGGAAAAGAGGAGTCAAGAGCCTGAAGTCAAAAAGAAGCCTGGCGAAAGTTTACTCAAGCTGAGGGGAGCATTAAGGCCATCTAGGTCAGGAGGCATAATCTCTCACGGGTGTTAACCTATGTACATGTGTTAGGTTTTTGATGATTTTTAACGCAAAGTTTTTTAACATTGCTTCAGGTGAAAATCATTTCCCTATGTGGATTTATATAACTTATTTTAGGTACTATAATGTTTCATACTATAGCACATTTCCAATAATTATTTTTATATTCCTCTGGGATATCAGAGTGCACACATGGAATATCATGGTGGAAAAGGTAAAAATGTTCTAAATTAGGAGCTAGTATAGAGTGCTGTAGGAGGGGCTCATGCATTTTTCACACTGGAAATACTAATACCAGAATCTATCCCTACATTATTTCTGGTTCCTGCCTGTTCAAATCTCTTGCCAACTGCACCACTCTCCTGCCTCTTTCCCACGTATCTGTCTCAGATTTTAGCTGGATTAGGGAAGATGTGGTTGAATTGGTTAGTCACTAGCTAGTAACGTGCTACTGTGGAGCAGAAATTTCACATTAAATTCCCAAATGAATGCCGAACTTTTCTGTGTCTAGAATGGCAGTCTTGAATCCAAATACCAAAGCCTAGTGCGTTGCTCTGCAAAGCCTTGCTCGATGTGCACTAAGCATAATTATTTTTAACTTAAGTACCCACTTGAAAGGGGGATATGGTTTGGCACCCTTGGTAAGTATTGGATAATTTTCTCAATTCTAGTTCTAAAGAGAAGGATTTTCAACAACCACTGGAAAGCATAAACTTCCTTGAAATGAAGAATCAATTCAGGAGGTTAGAAATAGAGGAAAGGCAATTGTGAAATTTCTTATGAGAAGTGGAGAATAAAACATAGGGATACAAAGGGATTATATACATTTATACATACACATGTATACACACATATGTATGCATACACATAAATATATTTAAATTCCTGGCTTCTTATATTAACTAATATTTCTAAGATTAATAGTTGGCTCTTTCTTACTTGTCATAAATAAAGCCACACTTAGCCTGAGAAAATAGTATTTTCAGTATCACCATCACCAAGATATATTAATAATTAGGTTTATTGACCTAATAATTAGGTTTACTGACCTAATTTCCAGAGTATCAAGAAACAAACACAGGAACTAGTGTAAGTATGGAGTTTGGCCAGAAAAATAAATGTGTGTCCCTAGTGTGAGCATGTGTGCCTATAATCCAGTGGTTATAATGTATGCTAATGTTAGTATGTGTCCTATGAGTTCATGTGTGGTAAAATTCATTCCCAATGCAGCATTGTTGAGAAGTGGTGCCTTTCCTAGGTTAATTTGGTCAGGAGGGATCTGACCTCATGAATGGAATAATGCTCTTATCTCAGGAGTGGCTTCCTTATCCAGAGACAGGGCTCTTGATAAAAGGATAAGTTCAGCCCCCTTCCTTCTTTCTCCTGTGCGCTTTCTTGCCTATCTGCCTTTTGCCAAAGGGTAACATGGTAACAAGGTCTTCATCAGACGTGGGGCCCTGCACTTTACACTGCCAACCCTCCAGAACTGTACAAATGAATTTCTGTTCTTTACAAATTACACAGTCTCAGGTATTCTGTTATAGCAGCACAAAATGAACTAAGAAAATGAGGTTGTATATAGCAATCTCCTGGGCAAAATTTTGAACGACACACAGCAGAACGCCATTCCTGCTCTATAGAGTTTGTTATATAGTGCAATTCAGTATATTTTCAATAAGTTCCTCCTGATATTATGATGCTACCACTGGTTTAAGTTAGTTTATTCTATAAATACTGAAGTATAAATTTGTCAAATGAATACGATTCAGTGTTCATTATAACAAGAAACAACATAAAAGATTTTTCTCATGGTGTATTCTCTTAATGTTCATACATCGTGAGTCAAAACAAGATATACTCATCCAAAATATCATCAAGTGATCGTAAGCCATATCGACCAAGCTCAAAAATATCTTCCATAGTAATTTGGAATCACAATCCTATTGTGACTGTTATTTCTTTTTATAGAAAAAACATCCAGAATAATAATGAAAATCTAAATTAGGTGATTATAAATCAATCACAACTCTTAACAAGAATTTCAGAATGTACTCAGCAATGAATGGATCATCTAGGAAAACATTTTATTATATAAACCTGTGAAACAAATGCATTTATTTTAACAGGGGATAATTTTTAGTTGATTTAATTTTGTAAAGTCCAGAGATAACTATGTACTGATTTAAATTGAAATTAATTGCCTAGAAGCCAATGTTCCTCTACTGAAACAAACTCAGGGAAAGCAAATGATTAATAAGCAAGATAAATAATTAATGCATTTATCTAAACGTTTATTAAGCACCCACCAAGTACAGATTACTAAGTTAAAATTGTTTTAGAACCCATTTCCTATTAAATATTCTTTATCCTCTGCCTTCAAGAGTTATAGTCTCATAAATAAGCATATTTTCAAATTTGACATCACTATAGTTTACGATATAAGATAGATAATATTACCAAGTGCAAAGAAAATACATATTTAATACAGAAGTGTTTTTTAACATGCAGTTTTGGTGAAAAAGTAATCATGAGAAATGACAAAATTAAAATAAATTTTGTATTTTATTATAGAGGTAAAAAGTCAAAAAATTAAATATACAATTTATATTAATTTACATTAAGTTATATTAATTGCAATTTATAGTTATAAAATGGTTACAGCTAAAAATTAGTCCCAAGTTTTCTTTGAAAAAAAATTGTATTAGAATAATTTATAATATTTTTGACAAGGATAGTACATACTAGTACAAAATAACTAACATAGGAATTTAGTATTAAAATGCAATACAGGTTACCATGTAACTATTTATATGTAGCTATTTATATAGACCGGTTTTGCAGCAGCAGATGGGGATTTTAAAAAGAATGAATGCCCAGTTATCTCTGATTCATGGAATTATCAAAACTTTTCATCTTAAAACAAATCACCTCCAAAATGTTTTATTTGTAAAAAAAAAAAAAAGCTCTAAATCTTCAATCATCTCATTTTTCTCAATACTGATCCATCTTTATGATTCTGCAAATTTGAGTGACTCTCAATGAATACACTTGGGATATTCAGTGTCTTTCAATTCAAACTTACCAGTTCCCTGCTCTTTCCCTGGGCTAGATTTGCATAAATAGCTCAAGGGATTTTCTATTATAAACTTATATTTTACGGAAAAAACACATTCTATAATTTTTCTTTAAAAATAAAATTATCTACAAAAAATGAATCTTTTCCTTTATTAAAATATAGATTTTCAGCGTTGTTGCTCAAAGAAAAGAATTGCATATAATACTGATAATATTGCAATTTGAGTGACATCTCAAATTACTTCCATAAATTTCAATCTAAATAGAAGTATCAGGCCCAAGGAATCCTCAAAATCAGTTATGCCATAAGAAGTACCCTTGAAATCCGAATATAAAGAGGGTGCATTTTCTAAAAGAGAAATATTGGTTGAGAAAGGTAAAATTGAAAGGAAAAAGTATAAGAACATAGATTTCACCTGTCTCAGAAATACATGCTAGCTAGAGTAGTCTCAAGAAAAGAGACAATAATGAGGTGAAAAGAAAGCTACTACAGTCAGCAAAATTAACACAGCTTGGAAATTAAAGGTAATATAGCCGAAAATTTCAAGCTTGGCATTTTCTCAATACTGAATCTTAATAGTAAGAATTATAAATATATGCCATGGATGTCAAGTGCTTTTAAAAATCAAAGTTTATTCAAAGTCTTCCAAGTTTAGGCAGAAATTTTTTATTATCAGTGGAAAGATTCCTGAAATAGATGCCAATGGCTTAAATCTAACTGAGATGAGAGAGAAGAATTAAACCGCCATGGAGAAATCAGGATTTTAAGGGAAACACAGAAAATTTAGCTGATCCTCCTAGGTCAGTGGCATTTATTTAGGCCCCTAACATAAAAAGTCTGGCTTCTCTAACCAGTTTTCTAAAATAACCATCAAACTCTTCTCTTGAGTCTTTTCTTTGACTATTTTTTTCTTTCTTTCACTCTAGTTTATCTTGCATACGATCTCTGAATTAATATCCCTTAGGTGCTTTCATTCTATTAGTGTTAAAAAAAAAAATCTAAGACAGCTCCAAGTTGTCTTTCTAAGCAGATTTAAATTTTATCCTTTCTTTTCTTTTTTTTTTTTTCAATTCTCTGCATTATTTTTATCTTCCACTTAGACAGGTGTATTTTCCACTATTCCCAAGTATGAACGTTTCTCTAGAGTTGGTATCGTCATTCTGTGTACCATGTACTTGCCTATAGTAACATTTTTCAATTTGCTTCCTTACTGAAACCCATCTTCTCTCCTTTATAGGCTGAAATTTTTCCCATCCATTCTTTCAGCTTCAGCTTAAATTATATTTATTGACACTTTTCTTGTTTATTTTTATAGTGTTTTGCAGATATATTATTGCTCTGAGTAATTTATAATGTTGGTGTTTATCATCTTGTTTTTCACCAACTTATAAGCATTGGCTCTTAAAACATTTATAAGGCAGTAAGCTACTGAATAACACAAACTACATGTTATGTTGTTAAACTGTAGGATACACAGTGAGTACAGAGATGTAGGTATTTTCCCTCATTTAATAAAAGTGGAATTCAAGGAGTATTCTTAAAATACATGTTGCACAATGAAGGATAACAAAAACAAGTGAAGGAATTGGGAATAAAGGCAATGTGGTAGTTTTCTAGGTGGCTTAAAAACAATAGAAATTTATTGACCAATGATCTGTTTGAGTAAAACACCAGGTAACTATTTCCCCTGCCAACATTATTGTTTCATTTCCCACAATACAGATAATTTATGTAATTTCAGTAATAAGAAAAGTATTGGTTTCATTATGTTTATATTGATACTAAAAAAGTAAAATGACTAACTGACTGTATCAGTCACAACAATAACAATGTCAAGTAATAATTGTCTCAAGTAACAACAGTGAGAATAAAAACCAGACATGATCTGATACAATTGAATGTGACGTGATACAATTGAAAGCTTACAACACCTCCTATGAAGTTTTCTCACTAAAAAGTAGGACATAAATTACAAGATCAACCCTCTACTTTTTCACAGGAAATAAAGATGTCTGCAGACCATTTGTGTGACACAAAAGGTTACAATATACAATAAGCAAAATAAATAAGCAAAATCTTGAATATGCAAAATTATATAGAGTCAATACCCTGGGTTTCTTTATTGAATAATTTGTAATAAAATAAAAGTATACCAATTTAATGCAATGTGTACACCCTCTTTACCGATGCAAACAAACTGACACTGATTTAAAAATACTATGAGATATTGGAGGAAATGTGAATACTGTGTTTTTCATAACATTAAAGAATCATAGATATCTACTTTAGGAATCATAAAAATATTGGAATAACTATTTTTAAAGTTTCTTACAGATACATACTGAAGGATCTATAAATGCAATAATATGTTATCTACACTGCCCTGAAAATATAGCTAGGGTGGAGTATGAGATGAAGAGTAGATATAGACTTAGAGCAAAATATATTTACTGTGCTGAAACTGAATATTGGATTCATAAAGATTCATTGTGTTATTTTTTCTGTGTTATATATTAATATATTCTCATAGGAATTTTTAAAGTAGTACCAACAATAACTTCAAAGACCAAATAGTATCCGACAAGAGAAAATGTTTGTCACAAGTTATTTACAAGGCTGTGAATGAGGAAGAACCATGATAAAGAACTTAAGTTTATGCATGCTTCATTTATCTTCTTTTACAAACCTTTTGGTTTACATTGTTTCAACCCACTGTCAAATTCACCCTGGCTTTCCCATTTTCAAATGAATATATAGAAATTTGTCAACCAAAAATTTTTGTCAAATTATTTTGTGATGAAATAGATATAGTTTGTCTTTTTTTTTTCCTTGGATAATAAATGAATCTTAAGGATTAGACATCAAATACTAGGTATTTGTCCTAAGTGCATTTGCTATTTATTCTCTACCAGGGAGAAATGTGACCTCATTTCATGTTCCACATAGTGCAACAGTACCCTTGTGATTACTGCATCAGGTCAGGTGGGAGAAAAACACATGGCTCTGTACTTGTAACCACCGGCTTAGCTATAAACCAGTTGCCAGGAAATCTAAAGGGAAAGAAAAGAAAATGTTACTTGATTAACCACAGTGGATAACAAATTAAAATATTAAACAATATCCTATATTTATATTCTTGATACAGAGGTAACAGCCTCCTGAAAATATTTATCTTTTAAACTCTACTAAGCTGTAGTAAACATCCAAATGTTTTTATTCATTTTAAGTGTGTGGCCCAGTTTATTGGAGGAAAGTCAACCTGTTACCAAAATCAAGGTTTAAAATACACCCATCACCTCAAAAAGTCCCTTATGCCCCTTGCAGTCAATCCCTGATCCAACCTCTGCAGCTTGGCGCACCCGGTGATCTGCCAGGAAGCAAATTATAGTTCTGCTTTTTGTAGAATGTATATAGGTTTCATACAAAACCCTAGCTTATGTAGTCTTCAGTGACTAGCTTTTCTTACATAGCTCCTGACAATGTAATGCTGGGAAACTTTGCAGTGTAATTCAAGAGGAACTCTTTGATATTATAGGGATAGAACCGAAAAGTAGGGCAAGAGACCTGAATTCTATCTCTGCAACCCCAGTCTGTATGAACATATATTTCTTAACTGTCCTGCTTTGTCAACAGTAATGTGAGAATAGTATGATTCTGCTCTCCTCAAGGGTGCTGGGTGGGTCTGATTTGAGATAGTACACAAAGTGTTTTCTATGGTAAACATATTACATGGATGAATTCTGGAAAGATGATCAGAGATAAGAGAAATAACAATTTTTAAAGATGCTATTAATCTAAATAAATGCACAGAAAACATATAATTTTAAAATTCTACTTCTTCAACTGTGGGTATGAGAATAAGAAGAAGGGAGGTTATAAATGGATTGTAGAAGACTAAATATAATAGGCAAAATGGAATTAGAATTATAAGAAGAAAGAACAACATTAAGCCTATTTAAATTAGAAAGAGGCAACCAGCTTAAGAAGTAAACTACATTATTATAATTTTAGAAGTAAACTATATTATTTTAATTTTTATCATTATCATCAAAACATATCAATAATTTATTTTACACAGAATATATTATTAAACAGTTACAAATATAAAATACATAAAGCATATAATCTATGCATCCATAAAAAAGAATGAGATGATGCCCTTTGCAAGAACGTATATGGATCTGGAGGCCATTATCTGTACCAAACTAATGCGGAAACAGAAATCCAAATACTGCATGTTCTCACTGATAAGTAGGAGCTAAATGATGAGGAGAACAGACACTGAGGCCTACTTTAGGGTAAAGAGTGGGAAAAGGGAGAGGATCAGAAAAATTAACTATTGAGTACTAGGTTTAGTACTGGGTGACAAAATAATCTGTATTGCAAACACTTGTGATACAAGTTTACCCATATAACAAACCAGTACAGGTACCCCTGAATCTAATATAAAAGTTTTTTAAAAAACAGAGTATGTGAATATTAACATTTCTAATATCAGGGTAAAAATATATGTTTTTTGTTTGTTTGTTTGTTTTTGCTATTAGTTTTACCTGATGTCAAAGCAGGAGACAATGTAAGTTATCTCTCTGTGTCTATATCCTTATGACCATGATGGATATCCTTTCCTGGCCTATTTTTTTCACTATAAACTTCTCCTATCCTTCTCTGTAACCTGAAGAAATGAAAGGAATTGTAGAGTCAGGGGCTTAAAGATTTCTGAGGGAAAGGGCTTAAGGATTTAGAGGGAAGGGCTCCAGTTTGGGATAAAAGAAAGCTTATGATTCTTGAGCAGGCATAAAGGATGATGACATGTGGAAAGGGGCAATACAGTTTATATGAGAAGAGAGCTCATCTGGGTGGTCAAATTTTGACAGTTGGAAAAAAATTCATACACCAAGTGGAATGTCTGGACAATCTTGTCAGTGTGAGAACTGTAGGTGGACTATAGACGAACATTTGACTTTTTTTCCCTCACATTTTTGCCTTTGGATATTAAATAAATTATATCGAGCTGAACTGAAGAGCTGATTCTTCAACTTTTATGGCTTTCATCCCATAAAGAAAAGAGAGAACCTCAATCCGTGACTGTGAAGTGTCAGATCCCAGTCAAATGTCTGAGATCTCTTCATTAATGATGATGTGAAGGGAAAGAATTTGATGTTCATTGATAGTGGAACATTTGAATATACCAGGCAGAAGTTAATTTATATAAAAAATTAAAAATTTAGATTTTAGAATTAAAAAATTAAATATCAGAAAAATAATGTAATGTAATCAAATATAGTAGTAAGAGGATCAAAGCCAGATTTCATAATTCTAAATAATTAGAAAACAATTTACAGCTCCTAAGAAGATTGCTATACCTTTACTTATTTGCTCGGTAATATGAATGGAATGCCTGTAATCTATCAAGTTCTTGTCTAGCTGCTAGAGATAAAGCAGAAAGCAAAACAAAACAGAGAGAAAAATAAAGTTCCTCCCTTTGTGAAGCGTATACACTAAAGGAAGGTTGTAAAATAGTGTATAAATGATAGTAGCAGGAAGCAGACAAATTCCTAGGCAGACACAGGCAGGTCTCCAGTGAAACCCTACCTTCAAATCTTCAAACTAAAGACAAATTTAAAGCCTGAAAACTGAACTGCCAGTTCTGGATATAGTCCACCATTAGACTGAGAACTTCTATTCCTGTTTACCCACTCTTTCCCAGTTGGTTCTTTCTGAATAGCACTTTTAAACCAATTGAATGTTGTCTTTTCCAAGGCTATCTACAGTCCGCGACTCTTCATGCCAAACCTATAAAAACCTCTGGACTCAGCCACATAGACGCCAAGCCGATTTCAGGACCCACTCACACAGGGGGCTACCCACTTGGGCTCTCTTCTTGTTCTCAAGAGCTTTTCTGTCACTGAATATTTTTCTCTGCCTTGCTCAATCTACAGTGTCTGCACACCTCATGCTTCTTGGTCATGTGACAAGAACCCAGAACCTGCCAAACAGTGGGAGCAAAAAAGGGCTTTAACACACTCCTGGCCAGTTGTCAAGTTGTGGGCAGCATGAATGAAAAGAGCTGTGATACGCTACCATTCACTGGACTAGGGAGTGAAAAGCTGTGACCATTTTGGAAGACCAGACTTTAGGACTCCCTGTGCCAGAGCTATAACATGCCCCTGTTCAACAAGCCATGGGTGGCAGGAACAAACTGTTATAACACACTCCCATTTGCCAAGCTGCAAGTGACAGAAATGAGAGAGAAAACTGTGGCATTCCCTGGTGGTTCAGACCTCAGGAGTCCTCAAGCAAAAGCTGTGACACCTCCCTTGGGGGCTCTGTGGTTGCTGATATCTCTAAGTTTACGGGTGTCACCATGTCCTCATCCTGACACTGGTGCCCAAGGCAGAAGCTGGTCGTGGCATACCCAGACCAGCCAGGGGCTGAACGCAGAGCTGTGGCTGATGTAGGATCCAGGTGGGTAGCATGAGTTGAGCACAGCCTGTTGGACTGAGTGGGCAGAGTGAGCCCAGTGGGCTGGAGGAAAGCTTCGGCAGTGACACCACCAGCTGTGGAGATTTCCAGCTATTGAAGCAACACAAAAAGAATGCTGTGTCAGAAACATGTATGTAAAACATGTATTGTAATATAAATTAACTTTTGCCTGATATGTTCCAATGTTCCAACTATCAATGATTCACTTTCATTGCTACTAAAACTATTGTTCAATATGTTACGTAAACATAAAATATGTTACATAAACATTTTATCATAAATATAAAATAAATATATATATAGTACAATGTCATATAATGCTATAAGAAAATTAGAAAAAGTTTGAAGATAGGAGAAGGAGTGAAACATGCTTTTAGACAGCATGGCTAGGGAAGATCTCTCTGGAGAATTAACATTCAAGGTTTATTCTAAATGAGGTTGTAGGCAGTGAGATAAGTGGGTACGGAAACTCTGAAGTGGAAATATGTGAAGCATGAGCACTAATGGCAAAGAAGTCAGTGTAGCTAGAGAGGGATAAGCCAGGGAAAATCGTTAGATTTGTTCTAGAAGTCTAGACATTTTATATGTTTATATTATATAAATATATATATATTTATTATATTATGTCTAGGCTTCATCAAATCTAATGATTTATATATATAAACATATAGAATATGTCATTACTGTTGAGAGAGCCTCTCAGTGGTTGTTCTACATCTGCACAATTTCAATTTACATTGTGTGACCCTGGTCTCATTTCTGTGATACCTTCCTAACCTTGCTAAAAGCAAGCATGCCCCTCTTTTATTTCTTTCTACTGAAAGATATATTGATGAATTGATGAATAAATAAATGGCTGTATCAGTTAGCTATTCTCATAGAACAGGGTATTCTGTAATTTAGTGGTTTATGCCAATAGGTTTAATGACAGAAATTTTTTCTAAATATTGAAAGACACAACCAATGCTTACTCAAGAATAGTTCAAAAGTCCCGTATCTGTTAAGACATTTCATTAATAGTCAAAACTTTCAACTAGAAAAACTGATTCAAATGGCTTTACCAATTAATTCTACACAAAATTAAAAGGAAAAAAACTTATGAAAAATAGAAGTCAGAGTGCCTCCTAACTCTTTTTATTCAGCTAGCATTATAGTGATACCAAAACTAGGCAGTGATATTATAAGAAAAGAAAACCACAGACCAATATCACTCATAAATATAGAGGTAAAAATCATTCAAAATTACTGTCAAATTAATTTAGCATACTCAAATTGGTCAGATGAATGAGTGAGGTTTATTCTGGAAATTCAAGATTGATACGACATTCTGATATCAATCAATATAATTCACTTATGCAAAAATTTTTATTAAAATTTTTAAGAGGAATGGTCTCATCCTGTCACTCAAGTGAGAGTGCAGTGGTGCAAGCATTGTTCACTGCAGCCTCGAATTCCTGGGCTCAAGCAGTTGTCACCTCAGCCTCTATGAGGGCTCCAGCAATCCTCTCATCTCAGCCCCATGAGTACCTGTGACTATAGGCATGCATCATCACACCAGGCTAATTTTTGAACACTTTTTTAGAGACAAGTTCTTTCTATATTGCCCAGGCTGGTCTCAATCTCCTGGCCTCAAACAATTCTCCTGTCTCAGTCTTCCCAGTGGCTAGTATCACATACATGAGTCACTATGCCCAGCTACACCAATGTTTTAAAAGGGAAAGAAAAAAAAAAAAACTTCTTTTTTTCATTTGATATATGCCTGAAAAACATTTGACAAAATTCAATATACATGTATGACAAAATCTCTCCTCAAATTATGAATAAAAGTTAAAATTTTCAATTTTAAGAAGGATATTGATTAATAACTACAGCTAACATCATATTCTACTGTTAAGGACAATTTTTTTTTTCTTATGAGTAGTGTTGAAAGAAAAATGTCCACTTTCACAACTCCTATCTTAGACTTTAGAGTGGGGCTATGTAAGGGACCCTGCCCTTTTCTGCCTAGTATTTCTCTGCCTCTTGTCTGTCGTTATCTAGAAGTTTCTTTTGAGATTGTCTAGACTAGGTTAATCTTGGCTAGCCTTATGTGTCTGAGGTCAGCATGATGTGTGTGTGTGTGTGTGTGTGTGTGTGTGTGTATATATATGTGTGTGTGTATATATATATATATATATATATATATATGTATATGGGCAGGCAGAACTAACTGGCCTAGGTGACCTTGCCTGAGACAGCTTTTTTACATGCGTTTTCTCACTCATAGCAATATATTTTACTTGATAATCCCAGGGTTTCTGAGAGAGTAGAAAAGTTTTGTGTGTCTTGGGTCTAGCATTTGATCTTACACAGCATCAATCTTGCTGGATCTTATAGGACATAGTAAATTATAAGGATGAGCACCAATTCAACAGGAAGATATATACTGTCTCATTATAGGAAATGAAATGATTTTGAAGTCTGCATAGTGAGTGAATAAATATGTCATCAGCCTGTATCCTATCACCTAAACTTCTAGTGTTTCCTGCCATTTTCTTCATACGACATAATAATATGTATATTCTTCATATATTTAAAATATATATGTACACACACATACACATACATACACACACATAATCCATCTTGACAAGTTATAATTCAAAGACTATAGAACAAACTCTAAAACTTGGGTTATGCAATAAACGTAGTCATTGTTGAAAACTAACTTGTATAATTAGTCCAAATTACGAGTTTTTACTTACATTTTCTAAAGTATTGCAGAAAAATAAGATATTTTTTACAAAATGCTTTAATTGTGAATAAATTATTTTAGCATAAAAATAAATTTTAAGAAAAAGTTGTTTTATGAAAGTTAGTGAGCCTGAAAAATATATAGGATAGCATTTATACTAAGTGGGAAAAAATCATAAAAAGAGCCTCTTGTCATAAGAAATTTGTGTGACCATGGATGTTTCTGAGATATAAAGTTATTTTTTGATTAGATAACATGTTACAGGTAAAATAAAATTACATGCTTATATAGCGCTCACTGTATGCTGAAAAAATATGCTAAGTAATTTACATATGTTATATATTTTAATCCTTATAACACTGCTATTTGTATGTCTAATAACCTCTATTTTACATATAAGAAAATAGTGGTGCAGAGATGTTAATAACTCTTCAAGGTAACTTATATTATAAGATAGAGCCAGGGTTTGAACTCAGGCCATCTAGCCCCAGATAAAAGACTGTTTTGGCAGAGACTGAGATGAAGGTTTATTTGGGAATATTGTCCAGGGAATAAAACCTTGAGAAGGTAGTGAGGCTAGGATTCTGTGAAATAGGAATGAAAGGAAAGCCATTATCTTAGTAGGTCATTGGCTTTGATATGATAATAAAATCAGGTTTTCCTTCTTTAGGGCAAGGCATTTTATTCATTGTCTTGTCTCCCAGCTCTCATCAGCCAAGGGTAGCCTGAAGGATGTTAAAGTCCTTACACTTCTGGGGGGCTCTTAAATGTATCTCAGTAGTTTTATTTAGGCATCACAAATATTAGAAGTACATGAAATGGTCTTTAACAAGACAAGATGAGGTTGCATTTAAGTAAAACTAAAATCTATATTCATCTAGTTAGCTTTTTTAGACAGTAGGGTCTTGAAATAAGGCATAGGCACAAACAAGTTCTAAATTGCCTTTAAATTTAGTACATAAAAAAGGTAATCTAAAATAACAGCTATCTTGTCAATATATTTTCATGAGATTCATTTAAAATAGGAGCTATGAAATAAGTGTTGAATGTATAAATCATATTGATTATCAGATGTAAATAAAGTTACACCTAAAATGTATTTTCTCCTAGTCTTTTCTGTATCTCTTATTCCATATGCAAATAACTTGGGACTAAAACTAATCATGAAATATATTACTTTCCTTATGAGAACTATAAATCAAAGAGGGCAGACTGCTCCTTTTCAAAAAAAAAAAAAGTGTGCATGGAGGGAGTGTGTACTGCCTTTATGCTAAGTGGTTCAGACTCCAGAAATGTAGTAGGCCATATCTTATCTCCAGTTAGAGATAAGAGATATTTTAATATCCAAGGGCTTATTCTTGTTTATTACTTTCTAAAATGCAAATAGGTAAAGGTTATTATTAAATGAAAGAAAATTGTGCCCTCCTCTTCTACATAGAAGGACATTTTGTGGAGAAGGTATAAAGATTAATTAGACATATAAAGGGTTACTCTCTCTTCCAGCATATAGACATACATTATGTAATAGGAATGTATTCTATCAAAGGAAAGAGGCCAGGTTTTCTGTCCTTCAGAGTGTACTAAGTGTTTGCAGGAAAAGACCTGAACAGACCTGAACAATAGCTAAAGGAGACAACCTTCTTCAACAATTCAAGCTAGTTCCACAATGGATTAAAAGTGCCTTCAGCCTCAGGCATATTAAACATCCCTGGATGCACCAGCCTGTTTCAAAGAAGGCAGGAATTTTTTTAACTGTGGTTTGGCTTACCCTCAAGTTAAGGTAGAGAATCTTAGAAGAATTAAAATAAAATATCATGCTTTATTTCTAGGTCAAAGTGAAGCTATAGAAAAATAGTAGCTATGTTTTAAAAATGCTCTCTTTCTGCTTGATTGATACTGCCTGGAAAATAATTGCTTGAAGAAGACGAAAAACATTTAAAAGATAATCAAACTATTCATGAAAACTCCTTTTGTTTTTAAAAAGGACAAATAACAATATAAAAGAATGGCTTCATTAAATTTATCAATCAACAAGCTAAAAGCCCAGCTGTAGTCCTTGCACTGCATGCCAAAAGGCATTCAAAAGTATCAAATCACATTATGTTTTCAGTATTAGTGCAATCTGAATTTTGTCCTCGCTACATTCATTTGAGATAGTGTTCCCATGTATCCTTACATACCTTTTTCTTTCTCTCTAATTATCTTTCTAGATTGTTCTTTAGAGGGGGAATATATTTCTGATGAAAATTAATTTTCAACAATAAAATGTTATGTGTGCACATTTTTTTCAAATTTCACATTTAGAAACTAACTAAAAAAAAGAGAAGGCCTTAGAAATTTGCTGTTTTCTTCAAATTAATCTTCAGTTAAAACCATCACTCCATTTGTGAATACATTATTAACAATAAATAAAATTGGTAGCAATACCCTGTTCTGTCATGAGGTTTCTGCTTAGGGTTTGTTAGCTTTTCAACACACTTGTATTAAGAAGCGATTTTTAAATATTATGCTTCAAATAATAAACATGTGCTATAAGTCTTTAGCAATAAATGGTGAGTTTAAATGTTGAAAAAAAAGTGTATCTTTAACTGTCATGAAGAAATTATGTAAATACCATAATCACATGATTGCTTATAACACTTTTAAGGAAATCTGAAGATCTAATATTTGTTTTCCAAACACTTTGTAGTGAAAATTTTTAACCCTTTAAAAATTGGAGAGTAGTATAACAAACCCTCATGAAGCCATCACCCAGGCTCAAAATTACCAACTTGTGGTGAATCATTTAAAATCTATGCTCCACCAACTTCTACTACTGCATTATTTTGAAACAAAATTGATGCATAATATTATATCATTCATAACTATTATAGCCCATATTGTAATTTTAAATGCCATCTCTTTCATAGACTTTGAGAATCCCAACAAAATTCATAGAATTTTCCAGATACTTAATGTGATGAATACAAAATCAGCAATAATTTCTGGTATATAGTAAAATATGAAAATATTTTTAAATAGAGCAATGTTATCAATGAGTATCTTTAATACGTAAATATAAAATTATGTTACGTACATAATCAAAACATATTTGGTTGAGTCACAAATACAAGTTGCTTTGACAAAGAAGAAGAGCCATATTACATTTATATCATAACTTCTACTCGAGATGTCAAACTAAACCCATATAAAAAGATATCCTTCTTGATTCTCACACACAGAAATGCTGTATTAAATATATTGAACATAGACATTTTGGGATTTAATCACCTATATTGGGAGTAATTTGATGTAGTCAGTGCTATTCTTAGTGAAATACTCTAATTTTTTTTCTTTTTTTTGAAAATCAGAATGTATGGACAAAAATAATCTAGAAAAGAGAGACAAACTAAAGTATGTTAATCCTAAATCCAACTGGCAACAATATGTTACTTAAAAAAAATATGAGAAAACCAAGCATTATACATGAAAATGTATTGGGATCCACATCAAACTGATAGGGACAGGAGGCACGGAAATTCTAGGCAGAAAAGGGCAGGGCCCTGGCGAGGGTCCTCAAGCCTGGAACTGTAGCCCAAAGTAAAATCTTTACATCCCTGTTTTCCCACTTGAATGTTGCCTTTTTCAAAATCAGCCTGGCCCACCCCACCCCTCATCCTGTGCCCATAAAAACCCCAGGCTCCACTGGCAAAGAGCAGAGAAGGAGAGATGAGAAGCAGCAGCTGGACATTGAAGAGAAGCAGCTTGACTTCAGAGAGATAGCTTGATGGCAGGACTTTGGAGAAGAGCTTGGCCAGAGATAGCTGGACTTTAGGGGAAGAATACCTTCCTGCTCCGTCCTCTTCCCGGCTTGCCTTCCCACCAAGACCCACTTCCATCAGCAATACAATCCCCTGCATTTACTATCTTTCATTTTGTTTGTGCGACTTGATTTTTCCTGGATGCTGGACAGGAGCTTGAGATAAAGGCTGTCACACTGACCCTCTACCCTCACGAAAAGGCAGAGGGTCCACTGTAAAACACTTAAGCCGTCTGCAGATGGCAAAGCTAAAACAGCACTGCCTGTAATACTCCTTTTGGGGTTTTGGCGAGTCACAGGTACTCCCCCATAGATGCTCCTGTGGGGCGTGCACAAAGTTTTGCTCCTGTTGCCACCCAGAATTGCACCCGCTCAGCTGTGTTCCACCCGCCTGCGAGAAGTAGAGTGCAGTGTGTCCAAGCTAGTGAAGCCAGATGAAGCAGCCAGCTACTCCAGTTCTGGCATTTCAGTTCCTGCCTGCAATGGGTTCAGGAATATTATCCTGTTTCAAAACTAAACATACAGATATTAAACCCAGACTGAGAGATCCCCTGGTGACTGGCTAAAAAAAACAAAAACAGAAACAAAACAATAGTAATGATAAACTAGTATTTAAAGATAATTGCTTAATTTAGATCACAGGTGTATCTGAGATTTTCACAGATGAAAACTCTTACTGATTTGATATCCATAGGCAATTTTTTTTTTAAATGACAAACTCACCTATGTGAGATAACATAAACTATGGAAAAACAGCTAAAAATTCAAAGATTATGAAGACTTTATTCTTAAAACTTGTGAAATAAAAAGATAAATAAAATCTATAAAATGATAGAGGACTCTATAAATAAAGGAAATTCAGAAGAAAGAATAAAGTAGAAACTCTAAACTTGAAAAATATAGCCTTAAAGGAAATATTAGATAGACTAGAATGAAGACCAGATTGATTTACCACACTGGAATACAGAGTTACAGAAATAAATTAGAAAATTCTATTGAGAGGAAAATCATAGGGATGTTATAGACATGTTTAAAAAAATGGATTATACAGAGTTGAGAGTACCACTTACAATTCCAAATTGGCAATAGACTGACCATCTAAAATAAAGAAAAAGAAATCAGGACACAATTTATGAAACAATTGTTTTCAGACACTGGAAACCAGGTAGCATAGAACTGTAATTCACGGGAGAATGAAAATGACTTAGTCCTATGATCAACCCAGCTATCTTCACGGAGGGACTTTCCAAATTGCCATACAACAAGTCAGATAAGAAACAGACAATAGCAGCCTGTCTGTGTTCAGTAAGATCCAGGTGGCTGGAATTTGAGAGGAAAAAGACAGGACAGGAGGAATAGAGGCATGAGAGTGCCGTATAAACACACACTTTTGAACAACAAGATAGAGGTAATCAAAAGAAGAATTAGAAAATATCCAGAGTGAAAACACAACATACCAAAACTTAGGAAATGCAGCAAAAACAGTACTAAAGTGAAAGTTTACAGTAATAAACTCCTACATTGAATAAGAAACAGCTTACATAAACAGCCTAACTTTATATCTTGAGGCACTAAAAATAATAACAAACACAATCCAAAGTTAGTAGATGGAAGGAGATAATAAATAATACAGTAGAAATAAATAAAACAGAGGACAGATAACAATAGAAAAATTCAACAAAATTGAAGTCTTTTTGAAAAAAGATACAAAAAATTCACAAATTTTTAGCAAGCAGACTGAGAAAACTCAAAATTAGAAATAAAGAAGGAGACATTGAAACTAATATCACAGAAATAAAAAGGATCATGAGAAACTACTATGTACAATTATACCTTCAAAACTGGATGATCTAAAGAAATAAAAAAATTTCTATAAATGTTTAATTTAACAAGATCGAATCATGAACAAATAGGAAGGCTGAACAAAACTATAACTAGTATGAAGATTGAATTAGTACTCAAATCTTTCCAACAAAGAAAACTTCAGCTCACATGACTTCACTAGTGTGTTACATCAAACATTTAGATAATTAAAGTCAACTGTTTTTGAACTCTACCAAAAAATTGGAGAGAAAGCAGTACATCCAAACTTATTTTATGAAACTAGTATTACCTTACTACTAAAACTAAACAAAGACACTGCAAAAAAGAAAACTACAGGTCAGTATCCCTAATGAACATAGATGCAAATAATTTCAAGGAAACACTAGGGCTAGGTGTGGTGGCTCACACCTGTAATCCCTGAAGTTTGGGAGGCAGGAGGACCACTTGAGCCCATGAGTTCAAGACTATCCTGGGCAACATGGTAGAACTCAATCTCAACAAAACCTACAAAAATTACCTAGTTGTGATTGTGCTTGTCTGTAGTCCCAGTTACTGCGGCTGCTGACGTGGGAGGATTGCTTGAGGTTGGGGAGCTGAGGCTGAGTAAGCCATGGTCACACCAGTGCACTCCAGTGTAGGTGACAGAGCACGACGCTGTCTAAAAAACAGAAACAAAAAAATACTAGCACACTAAATTCAAGTGAAAGGTATAAAGGTATAAAATTAGGCTGTTCATGTGAGCTATTTCTTATTTTTTATTAATGTAGGAGTTTATTACTCTAAACTTTCCCCTTAGCACATTAAAGGGATCATAGACCACAATCAAGTGGGACTTATCCCTGGAATGCAAGGATGATTCTACATGGGAAAATTAATTAATGTAGGAGACTATGAATAAAAATTGTATGATTATCTCAATAGATGCAGAAAGCATTGATAAAATTAAACATCCTTTTATGATAAAAGCTCTCAACAAACTGAGAATAAAAAGAAACTAAATCAATATAGTAAAGTCCACATATAAAAGTCCACAACTAACACGATAATCAACAGGGAAAAACTAAAACTTTTTTCACTAAGGTCAGGAGAAAGAAAAGGATGAGGATGCCTACTCTTGTTACTCATACTAAAAGTTCTAATCAGAACAATTAGGCAAAAAAACAAAAACAAAAACAAATACAAGCCACCCAAGTTAGAAAGGAAGAAGTAAAGTTGTCCCTATTTGCGGATGACATGATCTTATATATAGAAAACCTTAGAGACTCCACAAAAAAAGAAATTGTTAGACCTGATAAATGAATTTCAGTAAAGTCGCAGGATGAAAAATCAGCATACAAAATCAGTTGTTTCTATACAAAAATAACAAGCTATTTTGAAAGAAATCAGAAAAACAGTCTCGTTTCTATAGTATCAAAAATTTAAATACTTAGGAATAAACATAACTAAGGAAATGAAAGACTCATACACTGTAAGCTACAAAATATTAATGAAACACATTAAAGAAGACATAAATAAATAAAATAACAGCCCAAGTTCATGGATGGGAAAACTTAATACTGTTAAGATGTTCATACAACTCAAAGCAATCAACAGATTCACTGGAATGCCTATCAAAACCACAGTGTCATCTTTTTTTTTTTTTTACAGAAATAGAAAATATTCTAGAATTCATTAGGAAGGACAAAACACCTTGAGTAGCCCAAACAATTTTCAAAAAGAAAAACCAAACTGGAGGCATATCACTGATTTCAATATGTATTCCAAAGCTACAGTAGTTATTAATAAAATAGCATAGCACTTTCAAAGTACTATACTTTCAACAGACTTATTGCACAATGGAACAAAATAGAGAACTCAGAAATAAATCTACATTTATATGGTCAACTTATCTTTGACAAAGTATCAAGAATACACGATGTGGAAAGGACAGTCTCTTCAACAACAGTGTTGTGAAAATTGAATATTTGTATGCAAAAAGGAGAAAGAAATTGGATATTATGTTATACTATACCAAAAATCAACTAAAAATGAATTAAAGACTTAAACATGAGATTTGAAGCTGTAAACTTCTGAAAGAAAATACAGGGAAAAATCTTCATGACATTGGCCTTGCAATGATTTGATATACACAATATTAAAAACTCAGACAACAAAAGCAAAACAGGTAAGTTGGACTATATCACAGGACAAAATGTTTACATAAGAGAAAGGATGCATTCAGTAAAGTGAAAAGCCAATATCTGGAACGAAACCAAATATTTGCAAGCCATATATCTGATAAGGGGTTAATTTCTAAAATATATAAAGTACTGCTATAAATCACTAGCAAAAATAAAATTGTAAATCTGATTTAAAAATAGGCAAGAGAAATTGAATAGACATTTCTCCAAAAATTATATACATGGTCCATGAAAAGATGGTCAACATCACTAATCGTCAGGGCAATATAAGTAAAAATCACAGTGAGATATTATTTCGTACCTTTTAGGATGGCTAATGTGTATATATGTTGGTGAGGTTGTGGAGAAATTTGAACCCTTGTTTGCTGTTGTTGGGAATATGAAATGGTGCAATCATCATGGAAACAATAATATGGTGGTTGCTCAAAAATTAAAAATTAAAACTAGAACTTCCATGTGATCCAACAATCCCATTATGGGTTTTTATCCAGAAGAATTAAAATCAGGATTTTAGAGACACTGGCACTCATGTTCATCACAGAACTATTCACAATAGCCAAAAAGTGGAAACAATTTACATGTCCATTGATAGATGAATACAATTTTTAAAATGTGGTACAATCACACAGTGGAATATTATTTAGCCTTAAGTAATTAAGAAATCCTGCAATATATAATAACATTGATATACCTGGAAGATATTATGCTAAGTAAAATGTCAGACGCAGAAGGAAAAATACTATGTGATTCTACTTAGATCAAGCATCTAAAATAATCTAGTCAAATTTCTGAAAGGAAATAACAGAATTGTGGTTCCCAGCACCTAGAAGGAAGAGGAAATTGGGAGTGTTTTTCCAATTAAGAAGTACAAAATTTCAGTTATGCAAGATAAAAAAAGTTAGAGATCTACTGTACAATGTTGTATTTATAGATAATACTGTATTGTACATTTATAATCTGTTAAGATGGTAGATTTCTGCTAAATTTTATTACCACAATCTAAAAAATGAGTTTCGTAAATCTTCATTATGATTGCTTTGACTCTTTTGCTAAACATAAAGCTAAACACCTTTGGCATGGATAGAGCGAAAATTCAATTGGCTGAGGAGAGTAACGCCGTGGTGAGGGTTTGAGGCAGGGGTGGTGCTACCTAATTTCTAATTTCTATAGGGTCGCATGTTGGAATAAGAGATATAAGAGGTATTCAAATTCTGACCAACCAAAGTGGATAGAAATTATTACACACTACAGATAGCAACTGGTGAATGGCTGGCCTTTCTCTTCATGTATTTACAGTCTCACCATGTGGCCTTTCTGTCTGAACTAGTCTGTACTTTTTTACAACATAGATACCTTAGTGAAGGCAGATTGCTTACAAAGCACTTAGAAATCCAGCATAATTGCTCCAGGCAGCAAGGCTTTTGACTCAATGGCAGAGGACAGAAGACATAAACCCACCACCTTAAAGGGAAGAGTGTTAATGTCACCATGTAAGAAGAGACATAGTTGTGGCCATGTTAAAACGTATAATCTGCCTGTCTGCCTTTATTCAATGACATTATCTCATATGAAAATATAAGTATACACCTCATAAGACTCCTACATCTTATTACAGTGTCTATTTGAGATTTTGAGACTCCACAGATAAATCATATTAAGTTTCAATGAGTACCATGTGAAAATCTCTTGGATGTAACTTCTTGATTACTATGCCTCTGAATCTGAAGATCTGGTGAATTAAAAAAAAAGTCAAGTTACAACCTTTCTAACATCCCCTTCTATACACAATGATGAGACAAGAATAAAAAAACTAACATGTATTCTTCTATACAAAAGGAGAAAAAGAAAGGCACACTGCACGTTCTTATCCATAGCAATTCTAAAATCCAGCTGAAAATGTGTGCTGGTTTCTACTTTTGGGTGTTCTCCATGGGTCTTGGTTCTGCATTGATACTAGTTTTCTCTTTGAGGTGTTATTTTCCGTAGAGAGCAGGCAGTGTTTGTACCCATGTAGTTTTCTCACTTTGCTTTCTTTCTGTAGCATTTTGAGGGTATAAACACCTCTCTTCATTTTAAAATTTCTTCCCTTTCAATCTAAATTGAATTCAATCTTCTTAAATATTTTGTAGGTTTCTTATGTGTTGATTTACAATTTGTAGGTTTCTTATGTGTTGATTTACAATTCACTATATTGAAAAAAGACATATAAGTATTTTCAAATATGCTATTTTCTATTTTCAGTCCCCTGGGAGTCTGCTATAGGACAGCTCACACTTAGGTTCTTGAAAGCCCTGTTGTTTATTTATTTATTTATTTATTTTTATTTTTTTTTTTTTGGGAGTTTCGTCCTTGTTACCCAGGCGGGAGTGCAATGGCGCGATCTCGGCTCACCGCAACCTCCGCCTCCTGGGTTCAGGCAATTCTCCTGCCTCAGCCTCCTGAGTAGCTGGGATTACAGGCACACACCACCATGCCCAGCTAATTTTTTGTATTTTTAGTAGAGACGGGGTTTCACCATGTTGACCAGGATGGTCTCGATCTCTTGACCTCGTGATCCACCCGCCTCGGCCTCCCAAAGTGCTGGGATTACAGGCTTGAGCCACCGCGCCCGGCAAGCCCTGTTGTTTAACACATAGAGTCTATAGGGCAGTTCTTAGATCTTTAGAAGAACTTTTGTGTATTTGAAAAGGGTTTATAGGACACTACTTTGAATCTTTATGAGGACTAAATACAGGATTGCCCAGACACAAACTGGATTTAAACATTTTCCCCAGAGGTATTTATTAATGTAAAATGCTTTGTAATTTTTGTTTTGATGTTGTTTACTTGATCATATATCGAGGTAAATAAAAACAGCTTTATTTTAAAATGCAGAAACTAATAGCTTCTTTTTTTATTTAAAAGTTTATTCTTTAGCTTGTCTGTCTTCTTCTGCATTTTTCACATGGAGTTAGAATGCACTATATGATATATTTAATATTCTTTCTGGAAACACCCTTAGCCAAATTGTCAAGTTTTCATTGCATATCCTAATATCTGTACTTACTGCCAGCAACATAGTTGCCAAATTTCACCACTACATGTTTTCACCAACTCCAAAATTGTTATTACATTGCTTGAAGCCCACACTGAGAATCTTCAATAGGCTTATTAGGCGTTCACTAACATTCTCTTTGAGGCCTTTCATCATTTCACTTTTAGTCTTCTCAACCACTCCTGTTTTTTTTCGCTTCTTCCCTCCAAAACCTATTTCAAAAAGTTGCAACATTTGTTAAAGCAGCATTTCACTTCCAGGTATAGCATTTTTGTTCTGCTTAATTATCAATAATAAACCAACTCAAAACTCAGAAACCTAAAATAACACAAATATTTTATTATCTTCCATAATTTCCCTGAATCAAGAATTCAGGAGGATCTCAACAGAACGGTTCTGTCTCGGAGTAATTCATTTGGTTGCAATAAGATGGTGGATGAATCTAGAATGGTTAGAACTACTTGCATGACGGCTGAACATTATTGTCTCTTTCTGCAGTCTGCAGGCCTGTTTCACAGGCCCTCGTCCTTCTATTCAACATTGTCCTGCAACAGAAAAATAAAAGGCTCTGTGAAAAGTGAATGGTAAAATTGCATTTATTTGCAGAAAAATCAATCATATATATAGAAAATTCAATACATCTACCAAAAAGCCACCAGGAATTAAGTGTGTGCAGTAATTTATATTATTAAGATGCCAAGTCTACCTAAACTTATCCATAGATTTAATGGAATCAATCAAAATTCCAGAAGACATAGATGGAGATTGATCAGTTCATGCTAAAATCTCTATAAAAAAGTCAAAGGCTATGTAATAGCTTACATTTTAGGAAGAAAAACAAAGTTGGAAATCTCATATCACCTAATGTAAAAGGCTCATATAAAGTTATAAAATCATAACAGTATGATACAACATCAACAAAAACAACAGAAGAGATAGTCAAAAAGTAAACAGATACACAAATAGACATCATCAAGTGATTTTTAACAAACATATCAGAAACAGTTCATGGGTAAAATACAGCATACAAACAAATGGTGCAGTAAAACTGAATGCCCATACAAAAAAAGAAGGAAGGAAGGAAGGGAAGGAGGGAGGGAGGAGGGACAGAGGGGAGGGAAGAGAAGGAGGGAGGGAGGGAAACTTCAGACTTAACACATACTTGATACTGTACACAAAAATGAAATGGGTCATGTACACCACTGTGAAACTAAAAGTGAAAATTTTCTTGAAAAAAGCATAGGAAAAAATATAATTAGGGAGTTTTAAAAAATATAAGACATAAAATCTACTTCTGTAATAGATAAAAGGGCAAATTGAATATTGATAAAATTCCACATTAAGAAATTATTTTAGGCCAAGTGCAGTGGCTCATATCAATAATAATCTCAGCACTTTGGGATGCTAAGGTGGGAGGATCACTTGATCCCAGGAACTTAAGGACAGCCTGAGAAGCATAGTGAGACCTCATCTCTACTAAAACATTTTAAATATTAGCTGAGCATTGTGGTGCTTGTCTATAGTCTCAGCTACTGGGGAGGCTGAAGAGGGAGGATCACTTGAGCCCAGAAATTCAACCTTACAGTGAGTGAGCTATCATTTATGATTGTACCATTGCACTCTAGCCTGGAAGACAGAGCAAGCCATGTCTCAAAAACAAACAAAAAAAAGCACATATTTTAAATGGCTTTGTTGGTAAATACTAGTAACCATTTAAGTCAGATATTGTACCAAATTTACATAAATTGTTCAAGAAATAGAGAAGAAAAATCTCTAATTCACTTTGTAGATCAGTATAACCCCAAAACTATAACCAAGTCAGACCAATATTCCTCATCAAAATAGAAATAATATTCCTTAACCAAAACATAGAAATAATGTTCCTCAACAAAAGAAGAGAACATTTAATCCAATAATATATTAAAAATACAATAAACTAGATCCAAGAGTGATACATTCCAGGGATGAAAATTTTGTTTAACATTCAAATTCTATTTAATGTTCTATATTAATAGGATAAAGCAACAAAAAGCATGGGGTTTTCTCAAAAGATGCAGAGAAAAATAAAATTATTTACAATATCCAACACAAATTAATAAAAAAAATCAATAAACTATAATTGCAGAAAACTTTATCAATATAAAGTTTATAAAGGGCATATATAAAGGGTATATAAAATATATTAGTAATGGTGAAACAATGAACACTTTCCTATCAAGATTTGGAACAAGCCAGTGATGACGTGATAGTGCCTCAAACTCACCCAAAATGTAGTTCTGATAATGGGTTGGATACTGTACCAGATTTAGGGCTTTTCTTAGAAAAGAGCAGTGTAGACTCAGTCACCAGGTATACTTCTAATGATCTGGTGAATGTTTTCCAACTCAATCAGAATGGCTAGGTTATGATGCAGGCCACACCAGCCACTTGGACTGCATCATCTGATACTCTCTATGGTGTTGGAACTATCAGTTGTAAACAATAATCTTGTGTAGCATTTGGGGAAAGTGACACTGGAAAAAGCTCAACACACTTCTTTAGGTTTAGTAAGAAAGGCCATGACATTTGCAGAGAAGAATTATATGCCATTTAAAAACCAATTCCTGAATTTCTATTAGGCTCTGATAAAGATTCAATGCCTTAGCATTAGACACTAGTTGCCTGTGTATCCAGAATTGCTCATTATAACCTTAGCACTTTCAGAACTTCAAAGACTTAGTGCTCAGGGGATGTGAAAATAATGCCTTCTATGCTGGAAGGGATAAATCTGGGACTGAGAACAAGTGAAACAAGAAGACCAAAGGAAGCTACCTGAGCAGGTATTCCAAATATTCATGTCTTCCACCAAAGTTGTACCAGTGACCCTTTCTCTGTCACACATACATCCATTGGAAACTTCTGTACAACTAGCTGAAAGAAAAGAAACATCCTATTTTATGGTATGTGGTTGTAGAGCAGAAGCAATTTAGAAAAGCAGTGGAGAGGGAACATTGCCCCAGAGGGCAGAGCTTCTGGCAGTGGACTTGGTCGTTCACTTTGTGTGAAAAGAAATATAGTCTCAAATTAGAATATATGTGGACTAATTTACAGAAGCAAATGGCCTGGCCAGTTGTTGAGAGGACTGGAAAAGAAGCATCTGGAAAACCTGGGACAAGGAGGGTTACAGCATGAGCATGTGTATGAAGTGTGAAGATGTTTGTATTACATGTAAATTTCTGCCAAAAAGTGTCCACTAAGGTAGAGTCACACACACACACAAGTAAGTGTACTTACCCAGTTGATGTTAGTCAGACTGTCATTGGCAACCCCAGTGTGGAACAATAGTCACATCAATGAGGGGGCTATAGCAGCAGAGAGGGAGGCTATGCATGGGTTCTATAGCATGGACTCCCTTTTAGCAATCCTGACCCAGTTGGTGCCACTTCTGAGTAACACATTTTGTGACACCAAACAACAAATGACGTTAATTGGTTCTGTTCCTCAAGGAGACCAAGTGAAAACTTCTCAAATTGACTACATTAGACTCCTTTCAGCTGGAAAGTTCTAACGGTTTGTTACCCCAGGAATAGATATGTAATTAAGGGGTATGTTTGTATTTCATACCTGTAAGATCTCAATCAGTACTAGCATCTGAGGGCTCACAAAGGGATATTTTATGAACTTGTAACAGACAAGAGGACACATTTTACAGTAAAGGATGTTTGGGAGTGGGTGTGGGGAAAAACCAATGTTCTAATACAGTCCTTATTTAATCAATAAATCCCAAAATAACCCATTTGTTGAATAAATAAGGCCTTTATTAAAACATTGGAATAGTCAGTTAAATGGAGAATTAAGCACAAACTCAATGGCATTACCTCACCAGATTGGGCACTATCAAGACATAGTGTATATACTGAATTAAAAATTTGTATATAAAATGGTGCCCTCTATCAGATTACATAGGTTCAAGAACCAAAGAGTGGAAGTATGAGTATTGCTGCTTATCATCACATCCAGTGGTACATTTTGAGAATTCAAATGTACTTCCTCCATTTACAATTCTGGAGTCAGCAGGGATAAAAATTCTGTTTTTTAAAGGGGGCATATTTCCTCTTAGTAATACAGAAAGGGTCATACTGAATCACATGGGCCAATTATCACATAGACATTTAGCACTTCTTTGTCCACAAACCAATAGGCAAGAACCACAGTCAACATCATGGCAAGAGTTATATCCTTTGATACATATAGCATCTATTTTCATTGTGTCTTTAGATGAACAGAAGTGTGTGTGTGTGTGTGTGTGTGTGTGTGTGTGCATGTGTGTGTGCGTGTCCTTATATATCAATAATAAAATTGCAAACATTCCAATTTAAAAAATACAAGCAAACAAGCTGAACAACCCAATGAAGTAAAAAACTAAACTTGAAAATGTACTTTACAAATGAAGATTTGGGAATGGCCAATAAACCCAAAGAACTAGTCAGTATTATTAAATCACAAAATAATGTATATTAAGTAAAACTGCATTCTTTCCAAATAAGTTAACATTTTAAAAACTGAGTATACAAACTGCTGGATTTAATAAGAAACAACTTGAACTTTCATACATTGCCAGTGTGGCTGTAAAAAAGTACAACTATTTTGGAAATAAGTTTGAATTTTTCTGACAAGCTAAACATATATCTAACCTGGAATCTACAATTCCAATTCTAGGAATTAATTCAAGAGGAATGAATATATATACATATATACATATATACACACACACACACACATATATATATATACACACACACACATATATATATAACTTGAACAATAATGTTTGTAACAGCTTTACTCATTTTGAAACTAAGAACAACCCAAATGTTCATCTATACCAAATAGGTAAAAATTCAATGAAATAATTCTCAGCACTAAAAAGGAATAAATTACTAATACGTGCAAAATGAGTGAGTCTCAAAAACATTATGCTAATTGGAAGAAGCCAGACAGAGAAGAGGACATATTATATTTTTCAGTTAGTATGATGTCCTAGAACAAGCAAGATTACGATAGTAAATAAAACCAGAACTGTGGTTACCTGGAGATGAGTATAAACGGACTGAGAAGTGACCTAAGGGATCTTGCTGATGAAAATGTTCTATACTTAGACAAATGTTTAGATTATATTAGTGTATGTAATTGTGAATACTCATGGAACTTTACTTTTAACACATGAATCTGTCACTTTAGGTAAATTATACATGCATACTTCATTAAAAAATGTTGTCACTGAATATTATTTGCTAGATTATGTTAAGGGCAGTAAAACTATACATTTTTGAAAAGTGAATTAGGACTTGTTTAATAGATTCATCCTCCTTCACAAAGCATATTTGAATATTTACTTTTTAAACTCTTAAAAGAATAATAATTCTTTCAAAAATAAACATAGAAGCAACAACACTTTAACAAGATTGAAATTTTTTTATTGAGTACAGATAAGTACTCATCTTGCCAAAATGCAAAGTTTCATATTTCCTTTTCAATGTCCCAGGAGGCCCTCCTCATTTTAAATGTTTAATTTAGGTCATAAGGAAAATAACATTTTTCAGTGTAATTTGCAGAGGTGTTCAAATAAAAACCACAAGCTCTCTCAACATCAGTAAACTTAAAGGCTAATTTCTGATTTATCATCAATAGTTTATGTACCAACAATGCTGCTCCCACCACCGTTTAAAATAAATTTAGGCTGACAAGTGTGAGCATGAGAAAATAGTCATTATGACATTATTCATATCTCTATTTTTAATAAAACATTGAGCAGCTCCAAAGACCATTTTTATTCCTTTGATATTTATTCATTTTCTGAAAATCTATTCTTCCTACCCTCTTTAAATTGCTATTTTGACAAATGATTTTTCATTTTCTCCTGTCTTCAGAGATCTGTTCATACTCTTCTCTTTATTTACATGGTGCTCGGGAAAATGAGGAAATTTTGTATTGCAAAAGGAATACTGTCTTGACATCTTTCACTGGAGTGGAAGCTGTTAAGAAACTAATACATCTAGTATATGTTAAAATACAAACAATAAAGAATGGAAGATTTCAAAATAATATCTCTATCACTCTTATTCCTATCATTTATCCTATCTGTCAGTGCTGACTGCTAATAGTGCATCTTTCTAAATGGCATATGATAGACACTTTAGATAAATTGAGGAACTGACAAAACATTTAACAAAAATATTCAGCTAAGCCATTATTCTTAGAAAAGTAGTAACAGCATTGTCCATATGAAAGTTTAATAGACTTAAAAAAAAAAATCTCACGCTGAAGTAATGAAAAAAATAGCACTGTGTGTACCAAAAGATACAAGTTAAAAATCTGGATGATTTCTTTTAAAAATAGGACAGAGAAGAAAAGTCCACTATTTTGTGCTCAGTTACTTTGCTTTTTAAATGCAGATGTTACATCAACACAGTGACACAAAGCAAAATGCATCATTTAACAGTCAGAAAATATACAAGCTCAACTACAGCACGAAGTAGTCTCTAACAGCTTACATAAAAATTTTGTGAAGAGTCAAACTTGCCTGTCTATGTAATTAAAACAGGATATTTTACTAGTTCAGTCCTTTGAGTTATGCTGCATCTTAAAAAGATTACTTGGAGTTATTATGAGAATATATTCAGCAAATAAAAACTGCTTTTAAACATATATTTACCAAGTACATAGGGAAATTATGTGAATATAATATTCTATGCAAATAAATCATTGTGTAACAAACATACTAAATTTTTAGAAAGACCATGTTTTATGTGCATCATGAATTCATGAATGTTAGCTTACACACTCTAGTGAAACCTCCATGTAGGAAAGTGATAAACTGATGAGTTGCACATCACCTACTCAACATTAATTTGATCAAATGACTATAATGGAGAACTAAGAGAAAAAATACAGCACTAATGGTAGCCATAAAAATGATTGGTTTCCAATCCTGGGGAATTTATGGCATGCTTTCCATGTGATGTGAAAGTGAGGGCATGAACCCTAAGAGCATACATAACTAGAATACAGGAACTCAATCAAGTATACACAGTCTTTCCGAAAGATGCCTCATTTGTCCACTCACCAAAAAAGCTTATCTTGAAATAAGCACATAAATTTTAACAGTATTAGGCAATGGAGTTGGTTAAATATTATATTGTAATTTATTTTAGTAAGTAAAAATTTTAAACTCAAGGTAAATATAAAATAGGCAAGATACTTCAGTAATAAAAAAGTGAAAGTAATTAAATGAGTCTGAGGAGAATGAGGAAAAAAAAATAGAGATGTTAGTGATATCTACCTTACTTTATTATTCCGAAGAGCATATACATAGAATATCCTTAAGTCAATCAACTGGTCAAACACTAAACTTAGCAGTTATTATGCAGATATATACTTGTCAGAAAGATGCGTAAAATAACATTATAAAGCAATCTAACAATAATCAATAAGCCTAGGAAGACAGAACCAAAAAATTTTTAAAACTTATTAATAGTAGTGTATAAAAAATAACTAGAACTGAAGCTTCATACTGCTTCTGCTACTAACTATGTAGCAGAATAACAATGCAAAATACATTATATGGCAAGTAAGTTAAAGTTAACTAAAACGTTACTGCTGTAAGTCATCACTTAAAATCATTGAGAGGTTCTTCGAAACATCAACTTCAAGCAAAATAAAATACAGGGAAACCATTTCACTGTAGGCTAAGTGACATAAACAAGAGTTAAGTTCCTACTACAGTACAATTCTGGTCACAGAAGCATCACCAGTGTTCTAAATAAAGACCTAAAACACTTTAATGTAAAACACTGAAGTAATTGTGAGCTCTACATACATTTAAGAAAGATTAATAAAAACAAGTAAGAAAATTATTTACTCAATACTTTTGGAATCAGTGAGAGATTTCACACTTGTTTTAACTGGGACCAGTCAGACATGTGCACAGCATATACACAACCTAATGGATGAGTCTTCGGGACGTTTGAGGAAATCAGGGTAACCAAAATAAACTCATGCAGACATAAGGAAAACATGTAAACTTCATACAGACAGTAGCCTCAGCCAATAATTGACTTCTTTTCATCAATATATAATGAAATGACAATGAAAAAAGTTATTTGAAGATCTACTGTAGCTATAACTATACTGTAAAGACATTGAGTCATATCATCTCTGCATTGTCTTTTTGCTCTAAAAAATACTTGACTTACAAGCAACGTATTTAGACACAGAAAAGCCATACTGCCCTACAGAGAACAGAAGAGGGAAACCAATGCTTTTCCATTTGTTGCATCAAAACCCACTGTATCTCTTTACTAAAATTTCTAATTTGTTGAAGGGATTGAAATGACCAGTGCTAAAGATATTTGGTTAAGAAAATAGCCTTTTGGTGTGATTTTATGAGCAATTTTGTAGCAAATTAGAAGAGCCACATTGTTCAGCCTTGAAAAGAGTAATGGAGGGCCGTATTTATTACAGAACAAATTATAAATTGGTTGATTTGGATGGAACATCCAGAAAGTGGATGAAGCAAATGCTATTATTGTTGCTGAATTATAAAATATAAAGTATAAAAAAGATGACAAAAGAGTAATTAGAGGTGAAAAACAAAGAAAGAAAAGCTCTATTGAGATGAAATTAAAACATCACAAGCTTCTGTGAAGTTATCTCCCAAAATGTTGTAGCCTAACATCTGGAACATTATTCACTACAACAAATACCTTAGAAAATATATCTAGCCGCTTAGTATTTGCACCAAATTAGTAGAAACGTAAGCCAACTTTCAGTTTTGATATGTTTAGGTTTTGAATATTTTTTTTTCTTTCAAGCAATAAAACAATCACTAGAGAGGGTGTAGCAATTTTAAAGCTTCTCAGCAAAGGTCATGTCATTTTTTATTTATTCTATCATCATCATTAACCTGTTAATGCATTTAACTACCTTGCATTAAAGATAACATTTGCATATTGCAGTCTTACAATATATTACCTCTACCTTCATCCCCCAAAATGGTGAGACCATGAGTCAATAAAATGGTTTCTTTCAAGGATGAACATCCTTCTTTTGAGATTAAGAGACATATGCATATTTGATTATGAAAAAGAGGCATCTGGGAGAAAACTTGAAAGAACTGAGACTGGACGAACTGTTCTTCATCAGGAATTTGAAAATAAAGGGGAAATTGATAAGGAAGGAAATCTAGAAACATGAGAGGACAGGAATTCAAATAAAAAACAGGCCACATTCCCTTATGATTACAGGGTCAAAGATACTCTTTGGAGAGATATCTACTCCTCTTCTCATGGTGCCAGCTTTTTTGTGCTACTTCAAGTAATTCTAAAAACAAAAGTGCCATAATCATAGTATCTAAGAGTAAGAAAGGGACTCCAAAGGTAGGAGACAGTAAACATACAGAGAAATTGATATTCAGTTGAAGAAGGACAACAGGACTAGAGATGATTAAAGAGAAGCTCCACAAGTTTCTCAAGAAAGAGGAGGAAGGTTTTTCTTTATCCTTGAAAACAAATTGGGTTTGTATCAGTTGTCCATTGCTGTGTCACAACTTACTATAAATTTAGAAGCTCAGGAACAACACAAATGTATTAATATTTCACAATTTCTGTGTCAGCAATCTGGAATAACATGGTTGCTCTGATTATGATTTCAAAAGTTTGAAATCAAGGTGTCAGCCAGAGCTGCTATCTCATCTGAGACTTCATTGTCTTCAAAGGTCATTCAGGTCACGGCAGAATTCAGGTCCTTGTGGTTATAGGACTAACATCACTATTTTCTTGTGTGGCTATTGAGTGTAAGCCATTTTCAACTCCTAAAGCCTGCCTCTTATTGCTCTGAGTCACTGATTTTCTCTCAGTCTGATGTGTAGGCCCAGTTTTGAAAGCCTCATGTGATTAAGTCAGCTCACCCAGATAATCTTCTTTTCTTAAAACCAACTGTGCCATATAACATAATCTAATCATCAGAGTGAAATCTCATTATAATAACTGGTCTTGTCCACTTTAAAGGAAAAGGAATTATACGTGGCATGAACACCAGGGGTGTAAAATTTTTAGTGTATCTTCAAATTTTCTTACCACAGTTTCTCAATCCAATTTTTGTTTCAGTTTTTACATATCTGGATGACCCCAGGAAACTGCAACACTTGGGGTTACCCACGGGTTGAGACCTCTATTATGTATAAGTAAATAAATTTATTCAATTTTTCTAACACAATCTTTCCATAATGATTCAAATATTTTGGCTTCTGTTTGTTTTTTAATTATATTAATAGATAGCTCAAACTTGAAATATATTTCAAAGAAAAGTATCAATATGTATCATGGTTTTTCAAGCACAGAATTTTGAAAAACAAGTTTGTATGTGACTTTTAACATAATTTTAAATTTCCTTAGAAAAGATAGATATGAAAGAATACCCTCAATTTTCTAAGAAGCAAGAGAGTGACACAAACTTATGGTAAAGAATAGGAGTTGTGGGAACACCTTGATCTTACAATTCAAATTTCATTTCTAAACAATAAAATTTAAATTTTACATGATCGTCACATGCCTCAAAAATTTTTTGCCTCTTCTAAAACAAAGAAGTAAAAAAAAATTGTAGTACATTAGCTATATAATAACAGACAGTAGCCCAAACTTAGTTAAGTAGTTTTACTGAATGCTGCTCTAGACTTCTTTTATGAAAGTCATTCTTGGCCCATTAGTAGCTAAATCATTATTTTTTTTCTCACTCTTTTAAGGACTCTCTCTGTCTCTGTATATATGCATACATACATATATACATGCACACATGTATGTACATGATTATAGCCAGATTTTATTTTCTTGTTTCTATTAACTACCCTTTGAACTTATAAATTCCCTTTTAACTTATAAATTATCCTACTTATTTCCACAGTCATTACATCATTTAATTTCATGTAACTAGATATAGTCAAAAGAAATCATTATAATGTAGATAGAATACATCCTCAATGAATATTTTTTTTGGTTCCAAAGAGACTTGGTTCTATGATCTCTTACAATTAAATGTATTATACTAAGTAATAATAGTCTCTAAAATTTATGATGTTCTTACTTTGCATGTTTTCTGTAAATAACACATAAAGATTTATAATGAGAAAAATGTTATTTTGTTGATGTAATGTTTGAGTACCAGTTCTTAGAATTTTTTTTTTTTTTTTTTGAGATGGAATCTCGCTCTGTAGCCCAGGCTGGAGTGAAATGGCTCGATCGCCACTCACTGCAACCTCCACCCCCCTGGTCCCAGTTCAAGCAATTCTCCTACCTCAGCCTCCCAGGTAGCTGGGATTATAGGCATGAGCCACCATGCCAAGCTAATTTTTGTAATTTTTAGTAGAGATGGGGTTTCACCATGTTGGCCAGTCTGGTCTTGAACTCCTGACTTCATGATCCACCCGCCTCAGCCAGTTCTTAGAATTTAAACAGTAGTATTCTATGTTCTACAAAGCCAGAAGTTAGATGGCTGGAATTTACACATTGCGTATTTGGATTGTTAGAGAGCATATGTGCTAAAGGAGTCCTTGATAGTCTAGCTAGCCCATAATCTAAAATCATTTTTTTGCTCTAAAAATTTTTTACAAAATGATTTATTCAAAAATTGATGCCTATGGTACACAAAGAGTATTTTTTAAGGTCATAGTCAATAGTGCTTCAAAAGATTAAATTATGGTCTGTACACATTGAACCCATGTGGGTTGTTAAATACCTTTCTTGGAAAGTAACAACCCATGCTTGATGGAAGCTTCTAACATTAAAACCAGATGAAAAACAGGCTTTTATCCTGTACTTTTTCCAAAGCAGTATTTATGATTACTTTTTTGACAAACTAGGTATTTCATAAATACTTCAAAGTAGCGTTTTACAGGTTTCCAGCAAGCTTCTTGAGAAAATGTTTTAAACTTTTGACCCAACAAAGGTTTCTAGACTGAAAGCATCTTACCATCTTTTCTCACTTACTGTTGATGGGCAAGGTGGCTACCAGGGGAGAATTCAGCGTTTTTTGAATTAAATAAAGAGATTCCTGAGAGATAAGGAACTACATAATCAAAGCCAAAGACAGCTGCTATCTCTTCAGTCTTGGGGAAGAACTAAAGGACTTCTAAGGAATTGAATCCCAAAAATGACACAGTTCAGGAAAGTCTTTGAACTTGACAAAAGAGAGGCGCACCTCTCTTAATTTAGGTATTGATAGGGGAAGTGTGAAGGTGGTAACTCAATGTCTAGGAAAGAATAGAATCAACAATTCTGACTCTCAGGGTAATCTTTTCAAAGCATCGCACACAGAATCTCTTCATGTTAACAAACAAACAAATAAAACTATGTTTATTAGTGGTATGTCAATATCTAGGAAAGAATAGAATGAACAATTCTGACAGTGTAATCCTTTCAGAGTATGGCACACAGAATCTCTTCAAGTTAAAAAAACAAACAAACCAACAAAACTATATTAAGACTCCACTTATTATAAAAGTGTTTTTTTCTCATGTCTGAAAAATACAGGTTGTCATTGACCTGTGGTTCTTTTAAAATAGTATTCTATATTTATTTAAATAATATAAATGCTCATATTCCCATTTCTAGTAGAAGGCTAAAATATTTAGCTTTAGCATTTTATTTCATTGTGAAAGCTTTTAAGATTTCTAATTGTTGTTATTCACAGCACCATCTGGTAAGCTGAATAGATTTTCTAGATTACAGATTCACAGATTACAATATAAAGGCCAAATCTAGTTGTACTTTTTATGTAAAGTTTTATTGGAACACAGTCATAGCCATTATTTTACCATTGCCTGCATATGCTTTCCCCCTGTAAGTACAGAATTGAGCAGATGTTTCAGTGATGATATTGCCCACAAAGGTCTAAAATATGTATTATTTGGACATTTGCAGGAAAAGATTGCTTACCCTTAGATCTTTTAGATAATCAAAGCTATTTCCAAATAAATATGACCAGTAGTTCAAGTGTTGATAATTGGAAAAAAGATGTAGTAAAGAAAAATTTAAATTACAACTTTTAGCTTTATCATGTGATGCTCAAAGATTGCCTAACCAAAGAGAACATTTTGTAGCGCCTTCACAATATTAACAAACTGCTGTCTTAGGTACAATAAGCAGCTGATTTATTGAAAGTGACTTGTGCAGTCAATATCTGGAATGAAACAGTCAGTTTCATCTTGTCCAATTTTTACATTACTCTTCATTTTCCCTGAGAACTACATAGCTGAAACACTTTTAGTAAAGCATTTCCTTGTAAAATGATCAGTTGTATCTGTCACCAGGAAGAAATGCATTTTCCTGCTTTATTACAGCCATCTGCATCCTTCATTTTCTTTTAATTCAGTCACTGGAGCCCTAATGATCGCAGCCATTTCAGGAGATGCCATCAATTACAGCGAGGAGCTCATTCAGAAGTGAAAGATGAGTTCCATTCTCTGTTACTTAGAGGTCAGTGATCATTCCCCAACCTCTTTGTGGTGAACAAATAGTACAGTAACTTTCACAGGCTCCCTTCATTTTTCTCAAGTCTGCTTCTTTATGACTTTTTGTAGACCTTGGTTATAATAACTTCATATGTTTGATGCTGGCAGCCCTAAGACAATCCTGACCCAATCATTTTCCTTGCATCCACCATGAAAAATTCAATCATATATAAGTCTGGCTTTTCAGGAAGCATGTTTTAAAGAACAGGTATGGCTAAGGTGGCATTAAAAAATTTTCAAGGCAAACATAATTTGTAAAATTTACATTCCAATGTTTTCAAAGTAGTAATTGTTTTTAATCAACTAGCTTTATATTGTTTTCTATAATCATCTTGAAGGATTGAGTATACTTATAGAATATTCAGACACTAATTTTACATACCCTAACAAAAACACTAATAATTAGGAATACAAATCAATTGTCATTATTTTGTTTGGTGGCAAAAGGATTTATATGACTAATACAAAACCAGCAAACAGATGTTTGTAGCAGTTTTATACAAAGTCACTAAAACAAGTAACAACCAAGATAACTTTCAATAGGTAAATGGATGAATAAACTGTGATATATTCATATAGCAGAATATTATTCAGCAATATTTGAAGATAATGAGCTAGTAAGCCATAAAAAGACATGAAGAAATCTTAAAGGCATATTACTAAATAAAAGAGCCATTTACAATGCTACATACTCTGTCATACCAATTACATGATATTCTGAAAAATAAAAAACTAAGGAGATGGTTAAATAATCAGTGGTTGCCAAGGAATTGAGGGGGGGAAAGATTGTTAAGCAGGTGAAGCAGGGGGGATTTTAAGGTGGTAAAATTATTATTTGTGATACTGTGTTAGGGAATGTATGACACTATTCTTATTGTCAAAACCCATAGAATTATATAGCATATGGAGTTAATCTTAATGTACCCAAATTAGGAAAATATAATCATTTAGTAAGTCGGAGAATCCCAGATTGGAATGGAAAATTTGACAAAATATAAATATACAATCAATGCATAAAATTACCTTGCTGACAAGGGTTGGAAAGATGGTGTTTACTTATATAACTTTGGAAACAGTCTATAAAAATAAAGATAAAAGAAATTGTAATTAAGAACTATGCTTCAGTTGATAAAATTGTTTTCTTTAAGGGAATATGATAATAATTCTTATATTTTTATATGAGTATACTAGATGAGAACAATTAAGTAAATGGATGGTGCATAGTGGGGCCAGGTTTCACACTTAATATATATCTATATATATATAGTGTGTGTGTGTGTGAGTGGGCATATGTGTGTGTATATATATTATGTTTGTGTATACACACACAGAGTGTATACATAAATATGTGTGTGTGTATATATATATATTTTATTTCTTGCTCTGTCAGCTGAAAGGGCCTTGAAGTAATAATAACTAAGAAAACTAAGATGATTCACAAGAGAATTACAAAAAGCAAAAGCTAAGGAAGAGTCAAGCAACTCATCTTAGATAAAAATCTTAAAACAGTTATATAAAAATGGGATAAATTGGCCGGGCATGGTGGGTGATACCTGTAATCCCAGCACTTTGGGAAGCCTAAGTGTGTGGATCACTTGAGGCCAGGAGTTCGAGAGCAACCTGGCCAAAACCATGAAATCCCATCTCTACCAAAAATACAAAAATTAGCTAGGTGTGGTGGCACATGCCTGTAGTCTCTGCTACTCGGGAGGTTGAGTCAAAATAATTGCTTAAACTGGGGAGGCAGAGGTTGCATTGAGCTGAGATTGCACCACTGCACTCCAGCCTGCATGACAGAGTGAGACTGTCTCAGGAAAAAAAAGGGATAAATGAAGTGAAAATTGAGACACCAATAGGGTACGCTCTCTTTTATTTTGGATTCTAATGAGAAACTCACTGCAATTCTTATCCTTCATCCTATATAGATAAGGTGTTTTTCTTCACCCTGTATCTATAAGATGTTTTTATCTCTGATTTCCTTCAATACTTTGTCTTTGACTTTCTGCATTATAGATATTTTGATATTTTTCCTGCTTCATGTTCTCTGGACCTCCTGGATCTGTGGTTCAATGTCATTAATTTTAATAAAAGTTCTAGGCCATTAATACTTCAAATATGTATTTTGTTTCTCTTTTCCTAATATTCCTACATGCATATATTACTGTTTTTGTAATTGTTCCCACAGTTCTTGAAATTTTATTTCACCTTTCTAAATGTTTTCTATTTGCATTCAGTTTTGAAAGTATCCGTTGACGTGTCTTCAAGCTAATTGATGTTGCCTTGACCATGTCCAATCTACTGATGAGCTCATTAAATGTACTGTTAATTTCTTCTACAGTATTCTTTATTTCTAGCATTTCCTTTTGACTCTTAGGATTTCTATCTCTTTGCTTACATTACCCATCTGTTCTGGCATGTGTTTTTTTTTGTTTTGTTTTTTCATTAAAACCCTTAAAATATTAATCATAATTATTTTAAATAGCTAGGCTGACTACTCTAAAATCTCTGCCATTCTTGAATCTGGCTCTGATGTTTGTCCTTTCTCTTAAACCTGTGTTTTCTGTGTCTTAGTATGCTTTGTGATTTTTGTTGTTGTTGTTATTGAAAGCAGGACATGATGTCCTGGGTAAAAGGAACTGAGGGGGATAGGCCCTTTGTGTGAGATTTTATGTTTTTCTGCTTAGGAGTTAGGCTGCGTTTACCATTTGCTGTAGCTACAGGTATCAAGGGCTAAAATTTTCTCTGATGTCCTTGTTTTTGTTTCCCTTTTTTTTCCTTTAAGTTTCCAAAGAAGCTTCTTAAGTAACGTAACATTTGCTATTTTTTTAATTGTAATCTTCTATTATTATATAGAAGCCTATTGAAATGGTTGTAAGGTGTAGGGTGAGGGGGAAGTATTCTACAGTTCTGTGATTAGATCTCAGTCTTTCAGTTAACAGTGTGTATTCATGAGTGCTCAGTTATTTGGCTGTATTTTGTTTTCTCTGTAGGTGGGACAGGAAAACTAGAGATGGATGGAGACGGGTATCTTCCTTCACATAGTTGCCTAGGGTGGACTGCAGTTGAACATTTTCCTTTCCCCAAGTTGCTTAGGCTTGGAAAAACCCTACTCAATTTTTGTTTGATAAAATTCTTTCCCTTGAGTGCAGGCTTCGTTAAGGAAAAGAGAAGCTCTGAGTTTATTTTAAAACGGCTGCTTTTTCCCTCCCAGTGCAAGACACATGGTACTGGGACATTTTATCTGCTCTTCACTGAGTCAACCTGGTAGAGCTCTTGGAGGAAAAACACACACAAATGTGGTTACCCTCCTAAGATGTCCACCAAAATTTTAAGACTCATTTTGTGTTGTAAACCAAAAGTATCTGAGATAGGTCTCAATCAATCTAGAAAGTTTATTTTGCCAAGGGACACAGCCTCAGAATGGCCTAACAACATGTGCCCAAGGTGGTTGGGGTACAGTTTGGTTTTACACATTTTAGGGAGATATGCAACATCAATCAATACATGTAAGATGTACCTCGCATGTATGGTACATTTTTCTGATTTGGTCCAGAAAGCAGGCCAACTGGAAGCACAAACTTTCAGGTTACAGGTAGATTTAAATATTTTTTGATTGGCAATTGGTTGAAAGAGTTATTATGAATAGAAAGAAATGTCTGGGTTACGTTAAGGGATTGAAGGAATTGTAGAGACCAAAGTTTTATCATGCAGATGAAGCCTTCAGTTAGCAGGCTTCAGAGAGATGAGATTGTAAATGTTTCTTATCAGACTTAAAGATCCTGTTCTATCAGTAATTCCAAAAGGGAGGAGTTTATAATGGGGCATCTCCAGCCCTCCTTTCCCAACATGGCCTGAACTAATTTTTCAGGTTAACTTTGGAATGCGCTTGGCTGAGAGGAGCACTTAGAATTTTATTTTTCGTTTACAGCACATATGGAACCTCCAATAATACATTAATTACAGTTCTTTTTCTTTGTCTTTTTTTTTCCCTCCTATCCTGGTCTGGCTCTGACTAGTTTCTCTTCCTGGACTTTTTCTCTAATGAAGTGGGATTCTCTATAGCTGCCTATCCCCCTAATTTTGGTGGGGATGGGCAGCAGTTTGCTCTGTGACCTCAATTCTCTGAGGGATCCAAGTAGAGTTGCTGATTTTTAGTTTGTTCTCCTTTTTTCCTTGCATCAAGTACATGTTTGATAACTTCCAAGTTTCTGACATATTGGACCCTAAATTCACTTTAGTGAATTCATCATGAGGCAATAATTAAGTATAGTTACATATGAGCAAAATATTGTTAATTACAGTTTTAAAAATGATAAAATGTAGATAACACATTAATGTTATAATGCATATTTATATTTTGAAATGAGAATTGAGAAACTGCTGTTAAAAATAAGTGAAAAGTAGCAATTACAAAAGTGTAGTCACATTATTCTAAATGTTTTTGAAAAATGTGTGTATATTAATAGCAAAACTGTAATAGAATTCATCACTTGTTAGGATAATAGTAAGTTACATTTTTATCTTAATTTCCTTATATCTGTACCAAACATAGATTATTTGAGTAAAAATAAATAATATTGTCAAATGTATTTTAAGAAAAGATTTGTTTACAAAGAAAGCTATTAATTACTGAGTGGTTTTCATATATGACAACTTGAGCTAGGCAATACTGAAAGGAAACAAGAGTATATATGTCCTCATGCATCTCATTATCTTCTGAAAAATAGAGATAAACTGAATATTAATGAAATAATGAACAAAAGACAAAAATTATCTCTCCTTTATGCATATTGGAGAGGCATCTATTATACTAAGGTATTTTTTATCTACTTTAGAAAGTTAACTCACAGAACTGATGTAGTCTAACGGTTTTGAGCATTTATCTTCTCTGATTTGTATATGTAGAGAGAAAAGAAATGCATGTGAGTAGATGTGTATGTTTGTCTTGTTTGTTATTATACTGTTACTTGTTTGCCGACATTTTCCTAAAATATTGACAAAAAATTAAGGTAAGTCATTATATTATCAGTCATAGAATGCTGACTACATCCTGTTATATCATTAAATCTGTTAAATTGCTGAGTCAGTAATAGTTAAAGACTTTAACATATTTATGGAGAAAACTAACCCATAGGTTAAGGGAGGCATATTTTTATTTTGATATGGTAAAATTTATAAATAATATAATTTTTATTAGTTTTTTTGTTTGTTTTTAACTCATTTTCTTCATATTATTCTGCCCTCTCCAACCATTTCAAACTTTATATGAACACTAAATAAATCAGAACCTATCTCTAAAATACACTGCAGTTTACATAAATTTACATAAATTCTCACTGACACATTGATAAAATAGCTCTAGAATACCAAATATCATACCATAACAGTAAAACAGCTGACTTTTATTTGGATCGAATTTTCCCAAATTTTGGAAAGGATAATCATACTTTTAACACAATTAAGTTGCAACTTTTTTTTTATGTTTACCTACAGATATATAAAAATGGTATTCATTTTAAAAGAGCCAAAAAAAAAAAAAAAAACAAAACTCTAGCTATATCAGTTTGTCCTCCATGGATTTTCCTCTATTAACGATTAATGGTAATTTTTCACAATCTTTAAAATTAATAATTTATTTCATATTATTAGTTAACAATTTACTGTAAAATTTTATGTGAGCTATAGAAATATATAAGAATAATAAGAACTATAAAAAATAGTAACTGCCTTTTAGCATTGGGTTTTAAAAAAAAGCAACAAATTTTATTTTTGGTTCAGACAATGAGCCCCCAGATATTCTGCTACTTCCAGAGTGATTGCTAGTAAAAAAATAAATTGGGTTAGAACTCCAGCTGACTAAATACTATATTCAGCACTTCCAGGGTACAGGTTACATCCATAATAAATGACTTTAATTTAAATGTGATTTCTAACAAAAATCATTTTACCATTCTGACCTTATAAATAGTAGTTCCTCAGGAAAACAATTATTTCTAATAATTTAAAACTTTGAATCTGTTAGCATGTACTTTATTCCCAGAACAATACAATATGAAACATTTAAATTGAGCAAAGTCAGAGGTATATGATAAGATTCTCTCTCTCTCTCTCTCTCTCTTTCTCTCTCCCCCCGACCTTCTCCTCCATTCTCATTCTCCCCTCTTTCTTTTTTCTTCCATCCCTCTATTTCACAAGTTTTGAATGATTAGTTTGAATGTTGGGAAACCAAGATAGATATTTTGGGATGTAAATGTAAATTCTCATTAACTCTTTCAAAAATCCTTGTCAACTAAAGGCTCCAAAATGTAAGGGTGATGAACCGATGCATCCTACCCTTTGGGAGAACATGGTTCAAAAGGGAACATAATGATGCTTATAAATAAGACTTACATGAGATAGACAATTATTTCAGCCCCAAGAAAGGTGTATGTTTTTAAAAAGGGGGATTCAGAGGAGTGAGGAAGTTTGCTTAGCTGATGGGATTAGAGAAAAATACGTTGAACATAAGATGGTTAAATTAGTTTTCTAAGGTCACTGAAGAAAGAATGTCTTGAGAGTGATTGTAGCCTGAACATGGAAACATGACTGTGACCTTAAGGCACAAAGAGGAAATATAATTCAATTTGTGTGTGAGTGCTTCCACAAAATAATGGGTCAATAAAATTAGAAGATAGCTCATCCTCTGATTAAATACATTGGTTACATCACCTTTACAAAGTACGTTTCATCAAAAAAAATCCAAATAAATCTTTCTACTTTCTCGTTGTTTTTGATGTTACTGCTTTCTTGCCACCTTGAACAATTCTATAAATACTATCATCCCAAATCCCTGCAAACACAAAATTTTTACAGAAACTGAATAGTGTACTATTTTTGTATGAAAAAAAGCATAAAAAACTGTAATGACCAAAATCGATTTATATTATTTCTACTTGATTATTTAAAATTTTAAATAACTACAGATTCACAGAAAATATAGTCTATAATTATTTAAAATTTAAAGTCAAAATAATTCCCAATAAATATCTACTTGGGGACTGGTTCCTCAACCTACACATTTCTAAATAAGAAATCTGTGGATTCCAATTCCTCATGATCTTAAAAGTGGCTATAAAGAGCACTGTACCTTTTTATGGCATCATTGGAATCCTCTTTAATTTGTCTCCTGCCTATAGAGTTTTCATTTATTTATTTATTCTTTTATTGCAATATAGCAGAAGTCTACAAGTAGCAATCTGGATGGAAAAATAGGCTACGGAAATTTCCCTGAGGTTGCATATTAAAACCAATCTCGAATTTTTTGTGTATGTTTATTTGGAGTAGCCTAGGGTATTGATGGAGTTTAATCGGGATTGCAAACCTATTTAAGTTAGCACTTTGAAATACCATTGTTCATTCATTGAACTCATATTCAATGAATGCTAACTGTGATCCAGGGACTATGATGGTACACTGAAGATGCATTAACAGATAAAAAAGTTACAATCCACTATGTCCCAACGAGACATTGATGGAAGGAAGAGAGGATGTTCAATAAGAATAAATTGGACTTTTAAATGAAAATAATTTGATAAAACAAAAATACAGAATTGGAACACAGATACAAAAATATTTTATGAACCCCGGGCCCTACAGAATTGTGTATGTCTGCCTAACACTATCATTCCCTTTTCAACTACATCGAAAGTATATATTCTTAGAGTTGGAAAGTTCCTTGAGGATCAAAAGAATTACTAGTCAGTGAGAGGAGAGCATTTTGTATCATCTGAACATTAAATAATAATCTCTGAGCTCTCAGCTGGAAATAGTGTATAGTTCCAGCGTGTATACTGGTGACTGGCAATCACAACTAAATCCTAGAAAGTACTTCTTTGCTATCTTCACCAAATAAATAGGAAAATTTAGAGTTAAAAATATTCGAGATGGCGATGTATATTAAAAAAAGCTGATAAAGTGTGTCAAATTATAAAATAGTTCTACTGTAAGTGTTAATTAGGTCCTGACAATATATTCATATTTGTGGGGAAATGACAATATAGCTGTAGATTTGTATCGCATTGTGACGTGTATAAGGTCTTTCAAACATACATCACATAATTAATCTCCATAAATATATTACATAGGCAAGGCAGGCAATTTAAAAAAATTATACTTAGGTTAAATGGCTTTTAATTTCTTTTTTCTATTTTTCTTTCTAATTTTTGCTTCAAATTTCTTATGGCTAATTAATTACTCCCTGGCCAGCATAGTGTGTCCACTGACCCATTCTGATAATATTATTTACTGGTTAAATGGATGCAGTAAAATTATAAACTTAAAACTAAAGGTGACATTGAATCAAAATATTCATTGCAATGAGTTGGCTGAGGTGGCTATGACACTTTTAACAGGACAATAGATTATATTGGATGTAGATTAAGTTCTTATGCCAAACACAGGCATACACCTGCTTTTATATTTGAAGAGGGAATCCTCTCTGGAAAATAGAGCAACTACTTAAAAGAGGTTGGAGGACCAAGGTTTCTAAGAAGCTGGAGGTGGGTGTTGTAATTCAAATTACATGCTAATTCTCATTGATCAGCCTATTTAAATGGTAATGAGGCATAGATAGTGCTTCTGGTCCATGTGTTGGAAACTCTGTGCAGGGGGCGTCTGTAAGCAAGAAAAAATACTGCTCCTTGCCTGAAAAGTTGTGGTTGCTTTAGGGGCATGTGATTGTAAAAGATAATTAACTTTCAGCACTCTGACCTGTGGAGAAGGAGAGTCAACCAAGAATTTTTAGGACTACAGGTACTTCCAATCACTACCATCCTTCCTTTGTCATTGTTAGCACACCAGGGCTGTACTCTTTTGTAAACCAGAAAGAAGAACAGACACAACTATAACTGCCACTTTTGTGGTGGAGATGGATGACAACATCACACATCATTCTTAGCAGAGTGCACAGGAAGTCTGATTGCTTTTCCTGTTCAGCAGAATCTTAACTATACAATATGGATGCAAAGTATTGATTCAGGAAACGAAGCAAAATTAAGATGCAATCATTTAGATAATGAAATATTGTATAAGAGGAGGTTATGGCCCAATAGGGAAGGAAGGATGTAAATATGCTCAATACACGCTAGCAAGCATTGCCTGTCAAAAAAATGTAAGAAAAGGTGCCGGGGACATCAGAGAAGCAAGAAATTGCTTGAGGCTGGATGGTAGGCAACACTTAACTGAAATGCTAGTATGTGAATTAGGTGTTGAAAACCATACAGAATGTGAGAATTGAGAAATAGCAAGCTGGAGAAGGAGTGGAAGACATTTGATATCTAACAGAGTAGGAATCAGCTTATGAAAGACTCTTGTAAACGATGGTACCAAGAAAGAAATACTGTCTGTTGCCCAGGGTGACCTGGAAATGGTTAGGGGAGTAATTAAAATAATTTTCATCAAATAGCTGTTTGATTTTAGAGTTAATGATGAATAGGTAAATTGTAAAATGAGTGTGTATGCCTCAATTTTTTCTCATTTGTTTATAATTTTATTACTAAATTCATACTTAGTACTCACGTTTGCTTCATTCATAGAAAATAACTAAATTATTTGTTGTTGTTTTTAAAATGTTTGCTGTCAGGCAATGTATTAAACACTTAACCTACATTTAACATGTATAAAGTCCAGCAAGTTATCACAATAAAACGTAGATTTTGCTAACCCCCAGAAAAAGCTAATGTTATAGATAATTTTAAATAATTTGAATGATTTTCTGGAAGATAATCTGGAGCCAGCTTTATTGTTAGAAATGATGAACAGAAACTTCTGGGAGGTTAGATTATAGCCAGGACAGCCTTTGTGCTTGTTCCCAGCCTCAAACCCTCAGATCAGATATTTAAAGTCACGAGATTCTTTAACCTGTCTAATTACTATGCTAATAATATTTAGCAAATTCTTCCCATCTTATAACTATGTTAATTTAATTTAGTACCCCCTTTCCCCCTATAAAATTCTCTACCTAATATAAACATTTGAAATAGTTTTTTTAGAAGTATATTTTCCTAGTGGCAAATTTAAATGAAACTCTGGACAACATGCGCACGCACATTCTGTCTTGAGAAGCTGCTTTAACATACTTAAGAAAAACCACATGTCTTTATGTGGTTAGTTTCTTCACAAAAATACACAAAAATATATTCTCATTAAGCACAACACAATCCCTTAATGGTCTCTTTTGGCCATTAATGTCAATCTTTATATTTTTGTTGTATCACAAGTATTTCAAAATTTTCTCAACAATTTCAATAAAGAAATAAAGGCCTTCCCACTGAACTGTATCTTATAAGGGTCTCCATTATTTCACCTGTCAGTTCTCTGGCTCAGCTCTTTTGATGTGCATCCATTTAGCTCTACTTGCTTCTTCCAATTCTCCTATTTGACAATGGCTCGGACTCTTCACAAAAATGAAGAGCACAAGAGCTAATTACCAAATAAGACCTGTTTTTCCTCCTTCTCCTTGAATGCACACATAATAAATATTTTCAGTTTTCTAGCATATGTCTGGCTAGATATTTTTCATCCTCTGCCAAGAGAGATATAAAGTTAATTTTCAAAATGGTAACATTGTTACTCTCATGCAAATATAAAATGAATGTGTATCTAAGGTTTTATTCAACGCATTAAATAAAAAGAAAACCAGTAAAATATATTTAAAACACACACACATAACTTCAAAGAATATTTGAGGAACTGGGTATTTATGAGCAATCTAGCATAAAATTGTTGGGTTAGATACAAACATGTTTAATGTCCTACCCTTGGGGTTATTTTTCCCATCAAAATTAATTACTTGCATCTTTTCCAGACAAAAATCTGCAAGTTAAACTCTACTCCTATACAGAGCTGCAGAATAATCCAGTCGATATAAAATAAATCAAAGGTTCAAACTCAGAACCACATTGAAAGAACACCCAAGAATTTCTTCTGCTTATTTCTAAGGTTCAGATGACTTTTTAAAAACTCAATTTCTTCCCATTCACAGACATTTCCTACTTCTTCTCATCCTCCTCTTGAATATAGTGTTTCCTCTCTGGAGCCATGAAGTTGCTGTCATGATAAGTTTAGGTATTTCTATCAAAATTTTTCCTAGGACACCAGAGTTGTGAGAGCTAAGAATTGTCTCAGAATGTTGAGATGACTTGTGTCCACATTGTCTCAATTGCTTTTCATTCTAGAGTTTGTGCCAGTTGAAATATGAGAAAAATAATACATTCCTCAGCTATTTTTATTCTTTCCACGTTTTGGACCAACAATTAATAATCTGGTTTATATATACTGAAATTATTATAGGACCACCCTTTACCCCCTGTGATTCTGAGAGACATAAATACTGTATATCAGATTGTTCATATTTGTAAAAACAATATGTATTATAATAAAAGCAAATTACAGGACAAAACTCCAACCTGAAAAAATAATTATATCAAATTAACTGTATTTTGATGGTGAGGTTGGGGGAGGTAATGGAGGTGAACAGATCTATAACTGTGGGTGGAAAACCCGTTTATCCTCTCTCATTAGAACCTTGCTCATTGAGTTCTTACCTGTTGCCTTTTTTATACCCCAAATATGTCCTGACATCTCTGTCTGAGCTGAATTATTTATTGTTACTTCCTGAGTAGAGCCACAAAACTTCATTTTTTTCTCCCTGATTTCCATTAGCTACAGAAAAGAATTAAAATTCAAGGGCACTCATGGATCCTGATGAATTATAATAATGTTGGATAAGTTGTTGCAAAAGATTCCTCCAGATACATGTCCAGGCATTTCTTATTCCCAGAGCTGAGTTATTTTGCCTTATGTTAGATAGTTTAAGTGTATTATTCATTAGCAATTGCATGCACTTACTGAATCTTGATAACAACATTTTAATGCCTTTCCTAATATTATTAATTTTCTAAAGATATAAAAACTGAGGGGCAAAGAAGTTAAATAGATTGACCCTACATCACTGTGAGAGAACTAAGATTAAAATTTGGATTTTTCTTGTCAAAGGTGAATAGAAAAAGTTCGAGTTACTTTAGTATCCCACTCTCTAATATCATAAAGAGTTTTAAATATTTCAAGATGCATCATAAACTTAGATTTTAAAGTAAGGTAAAATTCTTGCTTAATATCGGTGAGATATGTAATATGAATAAGTCAAAACTACAAACTTTATTTCCTAAGCTACTAAATATATAGATCTGCCAATTTTTAAAACTAAAGAAAATCAAAATGTATATTATAAATATAAAAATACTGAAGATGAACTGATTTTATCTTTTTATTTAAAAGGTAGTTTGATTTCAATTTTTATGTTTTAGTATTTTGCTAACATTTTGTACCATGCTGCATGAGTATTGTAAAAGAAAAAAAAACACTAAATTATACACACAAAAAACATCAGTTTAATAAATTTAAATGTCTTATTTTTTACTTTCTGGGAAAATAACTTCAAATATTTACTTGGTAGTTTGTTAACTATTGTTCCAGTTCAGAGATGTTGCTTTGTTCTTGTTTTTATTGATTCGGTTTTGATTTAGCTTTTCCAGTTTTAGGGCCTGCTTTCAAATTTATGATGAAATAATTATGTGATCTTCATATAAATATTATTACATGCTCCTGATGGTACAGGCCTGTGGAGTCAATAGTACTTCATAGCTGTGAAACATATTAAAAGGCCACCTCTGCTTTGAAGAAATCGAGAGACTGAATTAAATGATCTTGAAAGTTTCTTCTAGTTGTTAGATACAATGCTAACCAATTTGATCATTTATATATTGGGTATGATTCATAGGAAGTGACCCTTAATATTTTTGATCTATACTATATGGTTGCCTGCAGTTGAATAACCTATAATAATAATACTTTTCTTGTTATAACCCCCACCCCAGAGGCATTAAATTATTATTTTATAACATTATTACACAAAAAACTTATATTGTTGATTATTTACATAAACAAAGATTAAATTAAATATATATTATACTGTTGGCTATCAACAATTTATGTTACTGTCAGAGAAGAAATGGATTAAAAGAAGGAATACCAGGATATATTCACTCTGGACAATGGACATATATAAAGAAACATATATGTTCATATGTGCATATATACAGAAAGTTATTTTTGTGCAGATGGGCATATCCACATGTATACACATGTATATTTCTTTCTTGTACATGCCTCTAATGTTTTACTTAGTTTGTATGTTGTTAAACAAGAAAAAACTGAGATTTCAGAGAAAATTTTATGGAATAAACATTTAAGACAGTTTGGGTGTTCACCTGAAATTTTCTTGACAGTGCTTAAAAATATAAACTCAAAATTAGTCCTTGTTAGTTTATAGCTATAGTGACTGCACACATATACATATATGTGTACGTATGCATATGTGTGTACATATACATATGTGCGTGTATGTGCATGTAAGTTTTTAAGTTGTTTTTTGCTGTATGTCAGTATGGAGTTAACCAGGAATGGTTTTGCACTAATAAAGAACTATATCTGTACTATTGGAGGCCTGTTGTATTAGTCTGTTTTTACACTGCTGATAAAGACATACCTGAAACTGGGAAGAAAAAGTGATTTAATGGGCTTACAGTTCCACATGGCTGGGGAGGCCTCACAATCATGGTGGAAGGCAAGGAGGAGTAAGTCACACCTTGCATGCATGGTGGGAGGCAAAGAGAGAGAACTTCTGCAGGGGAACTCCTCTTTATAAAACCATCAGAATCCGTGACACTTATTCACAAGCATGAGAACAGCATGAGAAAGGCCTGCCCCTGTGAATCAATTACCTCCCACCTGGTCCCTCCCACAACATATGGGAATTGTGGGAGTTACAATTCAAGATGAGATTGGGGTAGGGACGCAGCCAAACCATGTCATTCTGCCCATGGCCCCTCCAAATCTCGCGTCCTTACATTTCAAAACCAATCATGCCTTTCCAACAGTCACCCAAGGTCTTAACTCATTTCAGCATTAACCCAAAAGTCCACAGTCGAAAGTCTCATCTGATACAAGGCAGGTTTCTTCCACCTATGCGCCTGTAAAATCAAAAGCAAGCTAGTTACTTCCTAGATACAATGCGGTACAGGTATTGGGTAAATACAGACATTCTAAATGGGAGAAATTCGCCAAAACAAAGGGGTTACAGGGCCCATTCAAGTCCAAAATCTAGCTGGGCAAGCAAATTTTAAAGCTCCAGAATTATCTCCTTTGATTCCAGGTCTCACATCCAGGTCACACTGATGCAAAACGTAAGTTCCCATGGTCTTGAGCAGCTCTGCCCCTGTGGCTTTGCAGGGTACAGCCTTCCTCACAGCTGCTTTCAGAGTCTGGGTGTTGAGTGTCTGTGGCTTTTCCAGGTGCACGGTGCAAGCTATCAGTGGATCTGCCATTCTGGGTTCTGGAAGATGGTGGTGGCCCTCTTCTCACCGCTCCAGCAGGCAGTGCCCCAGTAGGGACTCAGTGTGGGAGATCCGACCCCCCATTTCCCTTCTCCACTTACCTAGCAAAGGTTCTCCATGAGGGCCCTGCCCCTGCAGTAAACTTTTGTCTGGGTATCCAGGCATTTCCATATATTTTCTGAAATCTAGGTGGAGGTTCCCAAACCTCAGTTCTTGACTTCTGTGTAACCACAGGCTCAACACTACATGGTAGCTGCCAAGATTTAGGGCTTCCACCCTCTGAAGCCACAGCAAGCTGCATGTTGGTTCCTTTCAGCTGTGACTGGGGGGCCGGGATACAGAGCACCAAGTCTCTAGGTTGCATACAGCACAAACACCCTGGGCCCAGCCCACAAAACCACTTTTTCCTCCTGAATCTCCAGAACTGTAGTGCAAGGGGCAGCCCTGAAGGTCTCTGACATGGCCTGGAGACATTTGACCCATGATTTTGGGGATTAACATTAAGCTCCTAGCTACTTAGGCAAATTTCTGCAACTGGCTTGAATTTCTCCTCAGAAAATGGATTTTCTTTTCTATCACAGAGTCAGGCTGCAAATTTTCCAAACTTTTATGACCTGCTTCCCTTATAAAACTGAATGCTCTTAACAGTAACAAAGTCATTTCTTGACTGCTTTGCTGCTTAGAAATTTCTCCTGCCAGATACCCTAAATCACCTTTCTCGAGTTCAAAGTTCCACAAATCTCTATGGCAGGGGCAAAATGTTGCCAGTCTCTTTGCTAAAACATAACAAGAGTCACGCTTACTCCAGTTCCCAACAAGTTCCTCATCTCCATCTGAGACCACCTGAGCCTAGATTTTATTGCCCATATCACTAGTAGCATTTTGGGCAACATCATTCAACAAGTCTCCAGGAAGTTATAAACTTTCTCACATTTTCCTGCCTTCTTCTGAGTTCTTCAAACTGTTCCAGTCTCTTCCTGTTACCCAGTTCCAAAGTTCCTTCCACATTTTGGGGTGTCTTTTTAGAAACACCCCACTCTACTGGTGCCAAATTACTATATTAATTTCTTTTCATGCTGCTGATAAAGACATAACTGAGACTCGGAAGGAAAAGAGATTTAATTGTACTTACAGTTCCTCCACATGCCAGGAGGCAAAAGGCACTTCTTAGATGGCAGTGGCAAGAGCAAATGAGGAAGAAGCAAAAGTGGAAACCCCTGATAAATTCATCACATCTCATGAGACTTATTCACTATCATGAGAATAACATGGTAAAGACCAACCTCTATGATGTATTTCCCCTGGGGTCCCTCCCACAATGTGTGGGCATTCTGGAAGATATAATTCAAGTTGAGATTTGGGTGGAGACACAACCAATCCATATTAGTCTTCATCGTTAACATTGTCTCTTCTTAAAACAAGTTATCCGTGTATAAATTGTGAGTTTATTTTAAAACAAATTTTTATATAAAATGTTATAGGATGACATGTAAATACCTGATGTTTTGCAGTTGTGCTTTTAGACAAATTCAAATTAAGTATTTAAAATTGTTGAAGAAAGTTTCACTTTATTTTTTTTCACTGTACATCTTAGATATTACATAGTGTCTGTTTTAAGTGAAGTGTTGTTTTTATTGTCAGTAGATAATTTACCAGAGTGTCACCTAGAAGGCTATCATGTGAATTTCAAACAGCAGTTACAAATTTTTTGATGTTCTTCCCATGGACTATCCCCACACCTTTAATCTGGATGAGCTTGTGACTGTGTCAATCAATAGATTGCAATGGAAATATGTCATGAAAATGTTGAAGTTTTTTTCAAAAGGCTATGTAATTTCTGCTTTGTTAGCTTGAATACTTGCTCTTACCTTCCAAGCTACCATCTAAGAAGGCTAACTTCTTCTGACAGCCATGCTGAAGAAGGCTACTATGGGCACTCAAGTAGCATCAGCTAAGACCAGCCTGCCAGCCATCCCTGCCAAGGCACCAAACATATGAGTGAAGCTGTCTTGCACCTTCCAGACAAACCTACCTATCAGCTGAATACCACTGTATAGCTTCTATGTACTCCACATGGAGCAGAAGAATCACCCACCCAAGTCCTGCCAGATTTCCTATTCCAAAAATAAGTAGACTATATCTAGAAGGCTGTGCTTTAAGTCATTATATTTTGAAGCAATTTGTTATACAGACATAAACTGATAGAACGCATGTCAGACATGATCGTAGAAGTCCTGCTTTTCAGAGTCAAATATCCAGAGTATATAGTGACTACAAAATGGTTATAAGCAAATCCAAAAACAGGATTAATTAACAATAAATTATAGAAACCACAACAATATTTACTACTATTTATTTAATATTTAATTTTTGCCAAGAAGGGTCTATAAATTATTTGTGATAACTGACATATGGGTCACATTACCTAGGCTATGTGTATTGCACATGACAGAAAAGTCCAGGCCTAATATCAAATACAAAAAAATCTAGGTCAAGGAGCTTACAGAAGATATTGTATGGGAGTGTGGTAGAAGTTCTGTTTGTTTGGGGATTTTAGCAATGATTAATGATGATATCCACTCTATATGACATTATCATGTTATCAGCTATGAAAACCATTGTGAAATATTCCTTTAAGATTAAATAGCCACATAACTGATGTTTCTGAAAGACGTGTTTGAATACAAAATATAATTATCCTATAGAGAAACATATTTCCACCATTACACAGAAAATTAGACATAAAAACCCTTTAAGAATCAGTGTCCAAGGCATTTTTTCTAAGAAACATGAAAGATATTTCTACAAAAGATTTTCTGAGTACCTTTGAATTTATATAGGAAAACCAATATCATTTGGATTTAAAATTTTTTACTAACTCACTTAGTTGAGACAGAATATTTTGCAATAAGTAAGTAAGGAAAATTACTTAAGCTTTCATTACTTATGGGGTATTTAAATCTCTTACATATGGGTGAAATATTAATCCACTTGGACAGAACTAAATACTGTGCTCTTTATTTCAAAAGATCAACTACTATACTAGGCACCAGAAATTCAAAGATAAATGAGACCCTTGAGGATCTCATAGAATTGTTAGGAAGAAAGACAGACGTTTTAAAAAGTTATGAAATCTAGTTAAATAATATGTGCATGAAGATAATTCACAGGTTACAGAATAACAGATGATTAAGTGTGCCTCAGGTTGGCAAAAAAGGTGATTATGGATAGTTTATATTAGATTCCTATTGCTGCCATAACAAATTATCACAAATTTTGTTTCAAAACAATACAAATTTATATGGGTGAGAATTTAGGTTGGTATGCCAGGTTCCTCTGCTCTTGATTTAACAAGGAATTTAACAAGGTGGCAGATTGGGCCCTTATCAGGAGCTTCTTGGAAGAACTTGCTTTCACACTCATTCAGATTGTTGGCAGAATCAGTTATTTGAGGTTATAGGCCTGAGGTCCCAATTTCTCCTGGAGGTGTCTCTCTGGTCCTTAGACAGTACACTCTGCTTATAAGGTTCATGTGATCAGTTCGGGGTCACACAGATAACCAAGAGTAATATCTCTATTTCAAAGTTCATAATCTTAATCACATTTTGACATGTAAGGTAACATATTTACAAGACATTATATATATGTGTGTGCATATATATATACACAAGATTAAGGTATAGATATCTTTGGGAAGACAGCATGGTTCATGAACCTAATAAATATATTTTAGGGTGAAAGATCAGTGTAGATTAAGAAGCAGAAAATGAGGATATCTAGTTTTAGAGTAAATTATCTAAATTAATATGTAAACTAAAAATAATTTATAACATTAGAAACTAATCTGAGAAAATAATTAGGCAGATGAAGAAATGTTATACACTTTCTTGTGTGAAAAGCTGTAACAGTAACATTAATGTCCACAGATCATGTTAGCTTGAGCCTAACCCAACTTTACCCAGTGGCGTAGCTTCATACACTGGTTCTCTCTGTAGCCTTTTAACAAAGATAAATAATAACAAAGACAAAATAACTTCAACAATAACATTCTCCCTACTTCTCCCATTACTGCCCTGTGTTTGCACCATGCAGAATACAGTGTCATATTTGCAATGCCAGAAGAGAAGCAACTGTTGAGAGGACAGACTCTGAAATCAATATCTCAGAGATTTAAAATATTATACTATTAACGTGGCTTGATTCACAGACATTAGTGGTTGCTAGGAAACTTTGAATCATCTATGCATGCTCAGATTTTCATTCTCAACAAATTTTTATCTTTCCAACTGATGATATTAAGGAATATTTAAGCTGCTATAAAAGGTATAGATTGTGTATGTATATGTATATAGTGAGAGGGATAGATAGACAATCACAATCATAGTTACAGGTATGGGTATGGAAAAAGACTTATTGGCCATCTGAGATTAACTCTGAAACTGGCTTCTCGGGAAATGGACAATCATATCCATCTACTTTTACCATGTGAATACCTAAAGAATAAAATTTACTTTACGTAATTTTTGAATGTGTTTATTAAAACGCTAGTCCAGGAAGACTAGCTAAAGAGTGGCTTTCGAGAATATCAAAAGTTCATGCTTGTGGTAAGAACTTAGTTCAAGTCCTCTAAGAAGCAGATGTCAAAACAGGTTTAGAAGTGCAAGAGACTTAGTTAAGATTTAAGAGGAAATGCTTGTCAAAGAAAAGGGGAAAGAAACTGGAATGGGAGGGAGATCTGTCAGAGTATGATGAAATTCTGACTTCTGTGAAAGAGAGAGAAAAAATAGGAAGAATCTCAAATTGTAGCACAGCTTTAAGAAAGTTTTGATAAGGTTGATGGGGTCCTTGAGCCAAAATTGCTGTTCAAGGAGTCATTGAGCAGCCACCCCTGTTAGAGGAGTTCAGTGTTTTGCAGAAATTGGCCTTCCTTCCTTACTATAGCCCCATGCTGAGCTATTGGCTGGGAGCAGACCACGAAAACCACAGTCTCAGCATAAACGTGGTGAAAAATGAAGAGTACAGAAGCCCATCACATATATTTCCCACAGCAGAAGAGCTGAGTAGAATCTTAGTGTCTGCCACAGTCCACCCCTTGTGCCATGATATGGTTTGGCTGTGTCTCCACCCAAATCTCATCTTGAGTTGTAATTCCCATAAACCCCATGTGTTGTGGGAGGAACCCAGTGGGAGGTAATTGAATCATGGGGTCAGATTTTCCCATGCTGTTCTCATTCAATGAATCAGTCTCACAAGACCTGATGGTTTCATAAAGGACAGCTTCCCTGCAAATGCTTTCTTGCCTGCCACCAGGTGAGACGTGCCTTTGCTCCTTTTTTGCCCTTTGCTATGATGGTGAGGCTTCCCCTGCCATGTGGAACTGAAGTCTATTAAACCTCTTTTTCTTTATAAATCACCCAATCTCAGGTTTTTTCTTCATAGCAGTATTAAAATGAACTAATAGGTGTCATAAAAGTCACTTCCAATTTCAGCTTTGAGTAGCACATTCTCCTTGGTTCTTACAAGCCTCACTTGCTGAGGGGCAAACACAGATGATAAGCAGAATAAGCTACAGCTCTCTGCTAAGGTGATAGCTAATGGTAAGAATCATGGTCTGAGATCAACTTCATTAACAGGAATGCTTTCCTCCTCTGGGACTCACCCAAAGCTGGCCACAATCAATGCCTTATGTTATATGGGTGAGACAGCATTCTGAGGTGTGAAATATCTTACCTCCAGACCCCTAAGAGGCTTACCATCTAAGGTGCTTCCCTCTTTGTAATAAAGGATGAAAGATGAGTCAATTTTATTTTTCTCTTGTGGAATTTTTGGACACATCCTGAATACTGGACTCTGAAAAAATCACTAAAGTAGCATGTTCCTGAGTCTTTGATGTTTTATTTCCTATAATATGTAACACATATATCTTACGAAGGCTGCCAGTGAACTAACTTCCCTTTGCTTACACTGTCTGATCACCATAACGTCATTGATGTGAGGAATTCATTGGATATTTGATGGAATCTCCCAGCTGTTCAGTTCAGACTATAACAGAAGTTATGACAGAGGGTAAAAAAAAATACACCTCTGAAACAAAACTTCAAATAAACTTTCTTTACCTCTCATATGAATGTAAACTTTTAAAAATCCTGTCTTATTATCAGAAGGTAGAAGAATCCATTCTCCAAGTCAATAACTATATACCATTGTATATGCCATATACCTGAAGCCTTATTAAATTATTCTAGTAATAGTGAGTCAGTCAGCAAAGCATCCACAACTATAGCAGCCATTTGGTTAAGTCTGCAGCAGTCTATAATCATTGTCCAGGTCTATATAGGTTTTTGTAGGGAAAGACTAGTAAATTAATGGAGATATAATAAAGATGACCTCCCTTGCAACCTTTAGATCTTTAGTGGTAATAATAACATCCAACTTTCTTCTGGGGATATGATATTAGTTTTGACTAAATATCTTAGCTTGAGGGAGGATAGCATTTCAAGAGGTGACAAGTTAGCCTTCTTCATGGTCATATTTCTCATTCTGCAAGCTAAGGCCTCAATGTGATTATTATTCCAACTGCATAGTAAAGTCCAATTTGTATTTGGGTACTGGGCAAACAACTCCTGGGTGGATCCATGGAAAGAGTGGGCCATTGTGAGTTAGATTTTAGTCAGTGCTCTATTTATTTCCTATCATACTTAAGCCTCCACTCTCACATAGGGTCAATGATGACACATGAAGACTTTGGTTGTCAATGTCAAGTTACACTGAGATTCTGTCCAACTGTCTTCAAATGTGTATTTCCCATTCTTTAGTGTACAGCGTTATGGCTAGGGAAAGCATCACAAGTTATGATGTTTTGTCATGTTGCATGGTACTTCTTCCTATGAACCTGACCACCTCTCAGTCAATGGCTTCCAAATCTAAAATTTTACATTGGTATGAGAACTCAGCAAGTAATCATAACTTCTTTTGAAAAATTTTAGATTCAGGATGTGTATGTTCATGTTGGTTACATGGATATACTGCATAATGGTGATATTTGGGCTCCTCATATCACCCAAAGAGTGAACGTTGTACCACATAAATAATTTATCAGCTCTCATCTCCCTCCTACCCTCCCCACTTCTGGAGTCCTCAGTGTCTATTGTTTCCATATTTGTGTCCATGTGTGCCCATTGTTTAGCTCCCACTTGTGAGAACATATAATATTTGATTTTCTGTTTTTAAGTTATTTTACTTAGGACAATGGCCTCCATGATTTCATTCTTTTTTTCATGGCTGCATAATATTCCATGGTGTATATGTACCACATTCTTTTTTCAGTCATCAATCACTGGACACTTAAGTTGAGTCATGGCTTTTTATTGAGGGTGACTGTACCAAACTTCTCTGTCTTGATTCTTGTTTTGTCGTTTTTGTTTTTGTTTTTGGAAGGGGAACTGTAGATGTCAGGTAGCCTCCTTGTTGTCTGACCATCTATTTTGCCTTTAGGGGCTTCCTGCTCTTTTAATCATCCTAGTTCACTGTAAGTCAAACTCCCTTGATCTTGCTGTATATTACAGTAATTGCCCTCCTTGCTTTCTGGTGTTCAACTCTTATACCTGACCTCTAATATTTTGGGGTATAATTATCCCATGGGTTTTACAAAGACCAAATCTAAGAAAACCTTGTCTACCATCAACCCTGACCTACAGAGGAGAGCTACCCCCATAGTTCTTAGTGATCCTGTGCCCCTCCTATTGGTACATCCTGATGGCCTTGATCTCTAGTTCTTCCTGTGGAATATAACCATGTGGTAGGTCTTCTGGCCTCACATAATGAATCCATTCCACAGTCCCATGTGCTTCAGCCTCTTTATTTCTTTCAGTATTTTCTTCCAGAGCAACTCAGGAATTTCCATTTTGCTTAGTATTAGCCATCACTTTCTCCAGGTTCCTAAGAATAAGCATTACAGAGAGTTTTTCTCATTTTCCAGGTTCTTTGCCAAGATGTTAAGACCAAAGTCAGTGAAAGAATCCCATTTCAATGAATTCTTGCTTTTCTGGTCTTATATTACATCATTTTGATCAAGGACTCTCAAAATGCAATCACAGTTGTACATGCCTCCTCCTGTCCATAAATGCTACCTAATTTCTGCAATTCCTTAGGTGTGTTATTTCTTTTTTTCCTTTTCACGCCCAGAACCCACTTAACATAGATCATGCTAAGATTTAACTCTAGTTATCAGCCTAGCAGCAAGGAAAAATGAGACTGTGTACTATTTTATAGTTTTATAGTCTTTTTTTTTTTTGAGACAGAGTCTTGCTGCGTAACCCAGGTGGGACTGCGGTGGTGCAATCACAGATTACTGCAACCTCTGCCTCCTAGGTTCAACTGATCCTTCCACCTCAGTCTCTGAAGTAGCTGATACTACAGGGTACACCACCATGCCCAGATAAGTTTTGTAGTTTTTCGTAGAGACAGGGTTTCATCATGTTGCCCAGGTTAGTCTCCAACTTTTGGACTTAAATGATCCACCCACTGAGGCCTCCCAAAATGCTGAGATTACAGGTGCAAGCCACTATACCCAGCCTGGGTATTACAGTCTTATAGCAGAGTGAAAGAACTGAAGATTACTGGACAAAGGTGAACCATTTCTCTAAGATCTACCAGTTCAGAGGTGTCTATGAGTCATCATCTACATGGACACCTGTCTAGATATTTCCATCCCACGTTTCAGAGTTCCAGATATTCTTAACCAGGGCTTTGATTTTAGCATGAAAGATCTGTCTTGAAGGACCTTCAGATGTCTCTGAAACTATGCAAACGTAATTATCAAATTTTCAATTTGCTGCTGTGTCTATTCTTCTTCTCCAGGAGATGTGGATATCCATTTAAGCTACCAAAAGTATCCTCTGGTGCTCACATTTTGCTGTTAAGTGCTCATTTACAACCATCAGTTATCTCATTATTCCTCTGCAAGGCACCAACATAATGTAGGAGTCCTTATCTTTTTTTTGATGCTGCCTTCTAAACTCTTATTTTTTAAATGCTTGAATCATTGTACTCGAAAAGGTATTTTATTCCATTGGAACATATTTCCATGTCTCAAGTAGTGAAATCAATAGCAATTAGGCTACCACCTTGTGTCAGTGACTCTCTATGCCTCACCTACCACTTAGGATGGCATCTGTTTTACCTGTGGGCTGGTGATTGAACCTGTCTTCAATTCCAATCTTGCCTCCTATTTTTGGACCTGTTTCAATATCAATTGGTAAATTCAGATCCTCTAACGAAAGATGCTCAGATGAGTTTATCTATGCAGAGATTTATTGAGGAAACACATGTAAAAGAAAATTGGGGGCTGGGCGCGGTGGCTCACGCCTGTAATCCCAGCACTTTGGGAGGCCGAGGCAGGTGGATCACGAGGTCAACAGATCGAGACCATCCTGGTCAACATGGTGAAACCCCGTCTCTACTAAAACTACAAAAAATTAGCTGGGCATGGTGGCACGTGCCTGAAATCCCAGCTACTCAGGAGGCTGAGGCAGGAGAATTGCCTGAACCCAGGAGGCGGAGGTTGCGGTGAGCCGAGATCGTGCCATTGCACTCCAGCCTGGGTAACAAAAAAAAAAAAAAAAAAAAAAAAGAAAGAAAATTGGGCGTGCAGAGCCAGAGAAGGAATAGGACAGGTCTGACTTCTGGAAAAACAGTAGCAAAGAAGTAAGATTAGGAAAAGTCTCAGTCTGTAGCACATTTCTAAGAAAGACGTGCTCGCATCAATAGAATATCCTTGAACAAAAGTCAGCTGTCAGAGGAGACATATTTTGCAGGAATAGATCTGCCTTTGTATCAATGCTCAGATCATCTCATGAGAAGCATGACCTCGGCATAAACACTGATAGATTTAGAGAACAGAAACAGGGCTACATATCAATTATTCTTTCTACAGCAGAAAGTCTCTATGTTGTATTTTCATGACTTCCATAGAAAACATAAACATTTGTGCTTGGTTTTCATAAGCTATAGTAGGTGGAATGTGAAATGGGAAGCTGTCAAGGTGCAAATGCCTGGACACGTGAAGCAAAGTTATAATTAGGAAGTATAAGTAGAGCAAGTATTATTGATGTGCAACTTTTGAGTTGGATTAGAAGGGAAGGAGATTAAGTCAGAGGCTTAGCTAGAGGCAAGATAATCACAGAGAGTAGAAATACAATGTGAAATGAACACTTGAGCAATGCTTGTACCCAACACTTACTCCTAGAGCAAAATCTTTGTGAAACTTGGTTTTGCTAAGTTTACAAAGACTTATCTTTAATTAAGCGACCATAAATACGCAATAACCAGGGCTCTCACATTTGCTTGAATAGTTTTTGCATTGTTCACGGTTGTCTGGCTGAGGAGGTGAAGGAAACTGAGATTGGTTCAAGCTGCATTACATGGTGCAAGGCTATACCTACCTGAAAGGAAAGTAGCACAAAGGTGCCATCCACCTAACAAAATATATGCTTGCTCAGAGAGTCATTTATTCTCACTGGAGGGATAGTATTAGACTAGTAATGAATTATTGCCATCACTATTAAAGTTCTTTCCACAGAAAATACTTCAGTTTGGAATTATTTGATATGTATTTTTCTCCTTTTTCTCCTCCTCCTCCTCCTCCTCCTCCTCCTCCACATCCTCCTCATCCTCCTCCTCCACATCCTCCTCATCCTCCTCCTCCTCCTTAATTCTAGGGCTTTAAACTATAGGACAAATTTCAGAGAGTCATGATCATGTAATATACAGATGAGTGACCATCAAAATGACTTCAGACAGATCTACATATGAGATATGAATTTCTGAGTTTAAAAATGTGAAAATGTATTATCTTGTGTCACAAGTTTAGTTGTCACATCAATGCTTCAGAATTTAACTCACTGAAGATAAGGTACATAGTCTATAATTTAGTCATTTCAATAACAACACAAGATATTCAGAGCTTTCTGTTGCTATTACAATTATACAGAGTACTTTTTCCACCTTTATAAAGATAATTATGACTATAAAATTCTATGATATACTTTTTAACAGTATTCAATGTGTTTTCCAAGATGATGGATAAACAAACTTTTAAAAATTCTATACCTGTATTACAATTTTAAAAGAAATATAAACTGCTTTTTGTCATCACTGATGTTGTCTCAAGACTAGCAGATAAGATTGGCTATAATGTATTACATGATATCATAATATTCATTTCTCAAAACTGTACCACCAAAGTAGATGTAAATATTATGCATTATATTATTTTGGTGTCTTTTTAGTGGTACTCCTCTCTGTGAAAAGATCACATGTTCTACTCTGCTGTAGTCTATCATGTCCATGAGACTTGCTTTGGTGTGTGTCAGTGCCAAGCAGAATATTATTTTTAAATGACAGATCTTGGTTTAAAATATCCTTGTCCTGTCATATAGTGACTGACAATACTCCAAATGGAAACTGCTTCATTAAAATGGATCCCAGGGTAAATATGCTGTGAAATATGGTCTCAGTTGGTATATAACATAATAAAAATTCAGAAACATTTTAACTTATACTCAAATTTAAGTACTTAAAAAATATCTATTTTTAACATGGGCACAATCACCCATGATCATCTCAGGAGAAGCATGACCTTGGCATAAACACTGGTAGAGTCAGAGAATAGAAACAGGGCTACAGATCAATTACTTTTTCTACAGAATAAAATATCCTAAGTTGTCAAGAAAATTGACCAAAAGTATCGGTCAAGATTTCATCTTGATAAAGTTGCACTAATCCAGAGAAAGTACAGCCTCAAAGCAATGGAAAGTGTATGTAACTCTAGCTCACACTTCACCTCTTAACAGCTGTGTTGCAGTTATCTGCAACATATGACTAGCTAGCAATTAATGATTTGGACAAGGAGTCTACATTTACTCTAGCAGTGTTTATATTTCAGTGCACAAAGCTTTGCAGAACTATCACAGTTATACCTTATCACCCTCAGGCAAATGGCTATTATGAGGCAATGGTATCGACTATAAATTATGCCCTAAAGTGATGGTTAGAGAAGGATTTTCAGATTTCTTTTTGTTGAATATGTTATCCTATGTTGAAAAGCATGAGTGGATTATGCTGACTGCTGAATAGCTCAATGTCTCCAAAAATGATGGTTTAAGCTTTAATCAGATTTGTGGGAAAAAAGTAGTGCCCATTTGTTGATTGCTTTTTCGGTTTCAACATTGTTAGTTGTGTACCATTGGTCTTTATAAGATATCCTATAGTGAAAACAAGTAGGTTCACAATCACTAACTTAATAGTCATGATCCAGAGTGCAAATTAGCTAGGGTAAAGTTTCAATGTTGCTCACTACAAATGTTCTAGAAGAAAAATAAGAATACTCATATACCTAATCAAGCTGCATAAATAACATTTCCCCACTGAGAAAGTCATTTGTGAAATCGTGCTTACTGCAAAAGCCTAGTATATTTGTTGACAAAATAAATAGCTGAGAAATAGTTTTTGAATAAAAAAAATTAATGTCCTTGAAGAAAGAATATTACTTCTTTTTTAGGAGGGATATCCTCCTCCACTGAATGCAAACTATGAAGTAATGAAAAGGACAGCTCTCCAGCCAAGGTAGATTTATAGGCCAACCTGGCAATCAAGACTAACTGACATGAAAATGGATTGCTTCACATTTTAATTACAGAGGTATTAGCCCCATATAATGTTTCTTATAACAGAAGATCTATTAGCAGTTTTTTCATCTTACTGATTAGCCATATTCCCTTCTAGACACTCTTCAGTACCATAAATTGAAGAAAGCACTAACTTTTGCTGGCTGCTGTCAAAGTATAATCACCTGTGTTTTCTCACCTACGTATTTGAGATAGAGACAAAGCCACCTAAGGTAATCCACTTATAATAAAATGTTTCCTGAGAATATATTTGTGCTACCCTTTCTGAGAATAACCATGGTTCAATATTGGTGATTTGGGTTTTTTAGTTTCCTTTAATTTCATATGAGATTTCAATAGAGAAGCTGGCTTGGTTTTGAAAGTAAAACATTGTTCATGAGACTTCCTTTTTCCTTTTCCGTATTTTAAAAGTTCATCTATATATTCAGTTTACTCCTGTTACTATTTTAAACATGGACTGTTCTTACCCCTATTATAGAAGAGATCTTAGAAATAGTGACCTTTAGTTGCATTTTTAAATGACCTCTGTCTTTTCTAAAACTCTCATATGAATTCTTTCTGTAAATGGATAGGAAGTTAAGTATAGCAATTTAGTCATGAATTCAGACTTAAAATAATTGTTTCATAAATTTCATTATGCTGTGGCACCAAACCAATAAATACAGCCATGCAAGACATTTTAACGCAATTACTACTTTTCAACTCTATGGCCTTAAAATTGATGGCCTCAATTCTCCACTTGCCTTGCAACCCTGATGGAGCTGATACAAGCATGATGCTCCTTGAAAGTAGAAGTACTATGCTTAAATTAAGCCCTGTGATGGTACAGAACAAGTCATATATTTAGGTGAAACTATTTCTGGGGTGAATAAGATATCTTGGCATGTCAATGGAATATGAAACTCAATTTCAAAGGTTTTTCTAGTGCCAAAAGAGATTTAAGTAGAACTATCATTTTTAGTCTTAACAGAAAGAATATGTCTTCCTCTATAGACCTCTACATTCCTTGCTTCTAAAATTTAATTTTATCATTCCTTATAAAGCCCATTATTTTTTAAACCTTCATGAAAGCAAATTATATTTCATCATTGGTTTGTTTCCTATTTTTACTTTTAGAAACTCTTTATTATTTCCAATCATTCTACTGTTCATCCCTTCACCATATTTAAGGTTCTCTTAAATTAACCGAGCAGTTTTCATAGACCTGAGTTCATTAGAGGAAAAACAGAGGCTTGCAGCATTCTTTAACTTATATTATCTTAAGAAGACTAATAAATAATTCTACAATCAGTGAAACACATGTTAAATGCACACCCAGCTGAGTAAAAATGAGACCATTTTCCCTCAAAAATAGCATCAAAATCCCTAGAGGACTCGAAAAATTAAGAAAAAAAAAACAAAAACAAAAACCTAAATCAGTTTCTAAAAAGTTCTGAGTAGGTAATGCAAGTTATTCAGTGGTAAGAATTTTGAAATGAATTCACATTTTTCTTTCTTTATTCTAAAATCATCATTTGATTTTGTTATCATTGTTTATTTTTTAAAGAGTGATGATTTCAGGAAGTACTCTAAACTTTTAAGTACCTTTTATTCCCAATCTTCTGTGATAACTCTCAAGTATCTTTAGCAAAGAGCCTTTCTTCCACGTATTAGACCAGACATTGGTTCATTTTCCCAAATCAAACTTCAGATGTTCTCTGCTTATTTTTAATCAAAATTGGAATCAACATACCTTCCCCAAAAGTGCTCACTAATGAGCCTGCAAGTAATCAAATTAATATGTATACAAACTATTAGATATTCTTTAAGTAGAAACAAACCAACTATATATTGCTCTAAAGAGAGCAGAAAAATATTTCACAGTAGAGAAGAGTAGAGATAGTGTAGTATATGACTTTTTAAACAGAATTCCCTTCATTAATTAGCACGTATTAAAGAACTTCACATTCTTTTAGAGCATTACCATTTGAGGCAACCAGTTCATGGGTTGATGGTACGCCACTGCACATTACTGCATGTTATTTCTTTTTCATTACTTTGATAACTGAAGTTTTTTTTTATAAATTCAAGATGTTTAATTATGAGACACACATGCTGACATTGTGGTAATAAACGTTGAATAAGGGAAATAAACATGGTAGAGCTGATCCGGTGGTGGTAGTATAATTATTAGGTAGCAGAGGCTGATGCTGGTGGTGGTCATGTGATTATCAGGTAGCAGAGGTGGTGCTTTTTTTAATAGTTCAATTAAAGTTTGATCTCTCATTACCTTTCATTACATCTGCCTTCTCTAGTCTGTCTTTTCATCCTGGCAGCACTTTGGGAGAGAAAAAGAAATCATCGATCCCCCAGCAATTCCATAACTTCTTATTGTTGTATTCACAGTGTGTCTCCCAAGCCAGCACTACCTTTAGATCAGCCATTGCCAAGGATCCATGCACAGATTAAATCTCTTGTTCGGCTTGATATTTAGACTTCATTGCTATTACTGACGTATGTTGAAAAATAGAAGAATACAGTTATATTTTGTTTTACTGTGCTTTGCTTTAGTTCACCTCACATATGATGTTTTTTTACAAATTGAAGCTTTGGGGCAACCTTGTGAATAGCATGTCTGTCAATGCCATTTTCCAATAGTATGTGCTTACTATGTGTCTGTGTATATCATTTTGGTAATTTCTGCAACATTTCAAACTTTTGTATTATTATTACATTTGTTATGGTGATTTGTGATCAGTGGTTTTTGATGTTATTATTGTGTTTGTTTTGGGGCACCACAAACCACATCCATACAAGAGAGCAAATATAGTCAATAATTGTGTATATTCTGGCTATCCATCTACAAGCTGTTCACTGATTTCTGTTTCTCTTCTTAGGCCTCCCTATTCCCTGAGACACAGCAATATTGAAATTAGCCCAGTTAATAACCTATAATGTCCTTTAAGTTTTCAAATGAAAGAGTCACATGTACCTCACCTTAAACAAAAATCCAGTAATGATTAAGCTTAGCGAGAAGGATGTGTTGAAAGCTGAGATAGTTTGAAAGCAAGGCCTCTTGCACCGCTTAGCCAAGTTGTGAATGCAAAGGAAAGTTCTTGAAGAAAATTTAAAATACTACTCCAGTGAACACACAAGTAATAAGAAAAAAAAAAAAACAGCATTATTGCTGATATGGAGAAATGTTGAGTGGTCTGGAGAGAAGATAAAATCATCCACAAAATTCCCTTAAGCTCTAGCCTAATCCAAAGCAAAGCCCTAATGCTCTTCAACTACATGAAGGCTGAGAGACGTGAAAAAGCTACAGAAGAAAAGTTTGAAGTTAACAGAGATTGGTGCGTGAGGTTTGAGAAATAAAGCCATTGCTAGCATAAAAGAGCAAGGTGAAGCAGCAAGTGTTGATGTAGAAGTTCAGCAAGTTACCCAGAAAATCTAAGTAAGACCATTGATGAAAGTGGTCACACCAAACAGATTTTCTTTTCTTTTCTTTTCTTTTTTTTTTTTGAGACAGAGTTTTGCTCTTGTTGCCCAGGCTGGAGTGCAATGGTGCTATCTTGACTCACTGCAACATCAGCCTCCTGGGTTCAAGCAATTCTCCTGCCTCAGCCTCCCGAGTAGCTGGGATTACAGGCATATGCCACCATGTCCGGCTAATTTTGAATTTTTAGTAAAGATGGGTTTTCTCAATGCTGGTCTTGAACTCTCGACCTCAGGTGATCCTCTTGCCTCTACCTCACAAAATGCTGGGATTACAGGTGCCCAGCCACAGATTTTCGATGAAGATGAAACAGCCTTATAATTACTGGAAGAAGATGGCATCTCAGAGTTTCATATCTATAGAGAAGTCAATGGCTAGCTTCAAAGCTTCAAAGGACAGGTTGACCTTTTTGGGGCTAACACAATTGGTGACTTCAAGTTCAAACCAAAGCTCATTGACCATTCCACAAATCTTGGGGTCCTTAAGAATTATGCTAAATCAATTCTATCTGTGCTCCATAAATAGAATAACAAAGCCTGGATGACAGCACATCCATTTACAGCACCATTTATTGCATATTTCAAGCCCACTGTTGACATCTACTGCCCAGAAAAAAAAATTCTTTTTTCAAAATATTACTGCTCATTGACAATGCACCTGGTCATCAATTGGTCCAATGGGGATGTACAAGGAGATTAATCTTGTTTTCACGCCTGTTAACATCCATTCTGTAGCCCACAGTTAGAGAAGCAATTTTGACTTTCTAGTATTATTAAAGAAGTATACCATGAGTAGGGATTACTCTGATGGATCTGGGCAAAATACATTGAAATCCCCTGAAAAAGATTCACCATTCTAAATGCCATTAAGAACATTCATGATCCATGAAAGGAGGTCAAAAACCCAACATTAAGAGGAGTTTGGAAGATGTTGAGTCTAACCCTCATGAATGGCTTTGAAGGCTATAAGACTGTAGTGGAGGAAGTAAATGCAGATGTGATAGAGTAGCAAGAGCAGTAGAATTAGAAGTGGAGCCTGAAGATGTGACTCAATTGCCGAAATGTCGGGACTAAACTTGAACAGATGAGGAGTTACTTCCTATAGATGAGCAAAGAGAGTGATTTCTTGAGAAGGAATCTACTTCTGGTGAACATGTTTTGAACAATGTTGAAACTATAACAGAGATTTAGAATATTACATACACTTAGTTGATAAGAAAGTGGCAGTGTTTGAGATGATAGACTCCAATTTTAAAAGAAGTTCTGTTGTGAGTAAAATACTATCATATAGTATTACATGCTTCAAAGAAATCTCATGTGAAAGAAAGAGCAAATCCATGCAGAAACTTCATTGTTGTCTCATTTTAAAAAATGCCACCATTACCCCAACCTTCAACAACCACCACCCTCCTCAGTCAGCAGCCATCAACATCAAATAGCAAAAAAATCACAGCTCACTCAAGGTTCAGATGATTGTTAGCACATCTTAGCCATAAAATACTTTAAGGCATATATATTGATATTTTAGACATAATGCTATTGCACATTTAATAGACTATAATATGGTATAGTCATAACTTTTGTAACTGAGAAATAAAAGATTTTGTATGACTCTATTTACTGTAATAGTAACCAAATCACTGAAATAAGTATCTTCAAGTTATGTGAAATACCTCCATGTTATGCCTGCATCATTGAGAATTAGGTTGTCTGCATTGTTTATTGATTTCCTAGTTCCCTGATGACTTCCCTCCTACCTTCTACAGGAGATTCAAGATCTATTTCACACATTTCTCCCCATGGAATTCTTGAAGGGCTATACTTGATTGAGTGTCACTGGTAATAGTGTAAGCCAAGGAACTTGCTCTGGGAATATGTATCTGTGAACACAATATCATGTACTTGTGTTGTGCAGAGTTCCTGACTATTGTATGGTTTAGACAGAAAAATTTTAAAGGCTCGTTTGTTTCTTTAACATTTTAAATCCCCTTCATGGTGAAATTTCATTCTTATTGGAAGGCTTCGCACAGGAAGAAAAACAGATTTCACAGTGACAATGAGTATTGGCTTTATGATGAGAAATGATATAATCAAATTACTACTATCAGTTCACTGCTCATGGGGACTATAAACTCTTATGTCGCCTTCCAATCATCTATTTGGTTTATATGCCTTTCCTTTTATATCATTCCCCAATAGATTATTATGTCATAAGACTTAGCTACATTTTGCAGATTATATTTACAACATCTACAAGGCCCAGCTTCCAAGAATAATGTCATATATCTTACAATGTATATTTGTAAAGGTACGATGCTAAAAGCATATGCTAACATATCAGAGAAGACTGTATACTCACACAAACTGCAAGGACTAGCTTGCACTTCTCTTTGTATTTTTTCCTGCCTCAATCATTTATGGCCTGTTCAGCACATTTTATTTCTACCATCTGCTTAGTATCCCAGTTACAGAGCTGAAATTATTTTAATTAGACTTGTCATAGGTGATTCACTAGTTGCCTGAAAAGTTGAAAAGTAATACCTAGGCTAGATTATGCCAACTATGACCCTCCATGACTGTTTGTTTTTTCTTGGTTTTTTGAAATAGAACATATTTCTCCATTAAAGATAAATGTGAGCCCGATTCCACTCTTGGCAATATAGTATTCTGCTGTTTGGGTTGGATTACAATCATTATGTTATAAATTCTGCAAGATGACTAATGCTAAATAGCTATTTCCTGCCAGCAATTTAAAATGGTGGATATTGTATTACTGAACACAAACTGAAGAATGAAGTTTTTTTATCAAAAGCTGTGCAAATTCACCATGAACTGCATCCAAATGTAAAACGCAGGAGAGTTATAATCTTTGTTGTAAATGTATGTATACTACGCCTTATTTAAACCAATTAACATGGCTGTACTTTAAAGCAAAAGTAGATATTTATATTGGATAGATATCTATGAATTACCAATTATAATGTTAGTCAAATTTATATGGACCATAAAGAGAAAATGGTGTTAGAGCATTTAAATTGGATAATGCTGTCAGCTGCAACATGACCTGTAAAAGATAGACATATTTCAACCTCTAGTATTTCTTTCCTTTTCTTTAATTGAGACGAAATTCACATAATATAAAGTTAACCCTTTTAACGCACACATGCAGCGGCATTTAATTCATACAAAACTTGTGAAACCGTGACTTCTTTCTGGCTTCCAAATATTTTTATCACCCACAAAGGAGACTCCATATGCTCTAAAGCACGATATTCTACTTATCTCTCATCGGTGCCTTGCAGCTACTAATCTACTGTCTGTTTCTATAGATCTACTCATTTGGGATATTTTATATAAATAATATTATGCAATATTGAACTTCTTGTATCTGTCTTCTTTCAGTTAGCCCAGTGCTTTGGAAGTTCGTTCACAACCACAATGTAGGATATATATTAGTAACTCAATATTTTCTATAGTTAAATTACACTCTATTTTGTGAATATACCATATTTTGTTTATCCATTCATCTATCAATGGGCATTTGGATTGTTTCCACCTTTTGGCTATTGTGCTTAGTGCTGCCATGAGTTTTTGTAGGCAAATAATTATTCAATACCCATTTTTCAATTATTTTGAGTACTATATACCTAGAATTGAAACTGATAGGTCATATGGGAATTCTGTGTTTAACTTTATCTTGTTATCCATGTTTGATAGATGTAGAAACTTAGTCTTAATTTCAGTAGTATACACAGTTTTGTTCAAAAGTTTCAGCAAGATTTATGTCTAAAGTTCACTCTAAATCTGATTTTCTATTATTCTAAAATTCAAGATATTCCACAAGGTAGATTCCTCATATACGTTTATTTTCACAGGTGTTAAAGAGAACATCTCCAAGTTGTCTAGTCATGCTGCATCTGCCCATTTCTTGTTGCTTTTTCTTATAACCTGGAATAACTTTATATAAAGCTATGCCTATTTTTTTTCTTAATCTCAACCCGAAAACTTGTGGTTAAATTTATTGGTAGGATAAAGGAAACATCTGAATGGGCTCAGACTATTCAAATGATAAGAGCTAAGAATAGAGAAGTCAACGGGAAATTAAAACGTAAACACCTCTTTCAAGACAGGAATTGTGATAAACTACTTTCAGAGTTGTGAGTATTGAAAAGAATGAACACATAACATGTGTGGCCCAGAATTAGGAATGAATGGAAAATGTGAACAGACAGACTGCAGGCTGATCTCCTATAGCCTGCGTGGTTTCTGTGTTTCTCTATTTTTCACTCAGGTTATTTTCTGTACTAACTTAGTTTTTGGCCCATCTGCCTGCTAAACACTTCACATTTCAGTTCCTCTCTGAGCCTTTAGGGGAAATTAAAGTAGCAGTTAAAACTGGCTATGCCCAACAGTGAAGGCAAATTTTGTTTACAAGATGCTTCCTCTTACAGTGTTTGCATTACCTAAAAAACAAGCAATAAAATCTATCAACTGGAAACCTTCTTTTGTTGTAAATGACTGTTTTAATTAGTATTTTCTGCTGAATAATCTTTCAAGGTCAGTCCAGTTTTGATATTAAGAAAGCTATCTGAAACCAATTTCTAAGTATTTATTGAATTAATGATCAAACATCCAGAACACTGTTGGGCTCCCCAGTGGATACAAAAGTAGTATAAAAAGTCCCTACTTGTGGAAACCTAACATCTATTTCTGGGGACAAATTAAGCAAATCTTTTTCAAATGGGGAATTAGCATGTATGGTTCTGAGTATAAATGTATTATGAGATCAAAGTTGGAGAAAACCTGGACCTAGTGTACTTTAATTTGGTGTCATGAAAAAACTAGAACTTGAATTGAGCCTCAGAGAATTTTGAAAATGTGAAATTATAGGAGAGATAAAAAAGGAAAATGATAAAGACAATATGGATAACAGAGAAAGAGTTGACTGAGATTCATATGAAGTAATAATTAGAAGTAACAATGGATGAAAATGTACAACACACTTAAGGCCTTGCAAGCTGAACAGAGTAGTTTCACTCTTTGAGGAAGTCATTGTGGCTTAATGAACTGAGAATGAAATGCGATTGATTTTGCATATACTCATGATGGATATAATTACAAAATTGTTTCCAGAGATAACCAGGAAGCCTGGAGATTGAAACTAATTGTAGTCTAAGGATGAAGAGATGCGATTCTAAACAAGGCAATGGTAATGAGGTGGAATATAAAAGGAAGGAAAGATACAGTTCACATTTAATATGAATGACATTCATGGTAGCTTTTTCCTATTTTTCACCTCATCAACTGGCTGGTATTGGATATGAGTAAACTCAGAGGTTTTATGACCACCTTTGAAATTGGAGTAGTGCTGTAGGTAACCTTGTTTTCCCTGGTACTATGGTATTATGTCTCCAACTCCTTATTGTTGCCATTTTGCTTTTGTTATCCGGAGATAGCCCACTTTTCACCAGATAGACTGTTTATTAATGCTCATGCTGCCCTCAGTTTTTCTCTTGGCCCCACAGAGGTCTACAGGCCTACATTCCTGCCAACTTTTAAATGCTTTTAGTTACTCCTTAAAATCTAGTGGTAAGGTGCAGACTTTTTCTCTAGTTTTGATACAGGAAGGAGTCTTGAATTCTTTTGTATCATCGTCTTCCTTCTTCCTTAATCAAATCTTTTTTTTTCTACCCAGAATCATCTCTCTTCCAGTTCATTATCTCCTTCAAATCTTCCCACTCAGTCTGCCAAAGATCTTTCCTCGAAGTCAGCCCCACTCCTAACTTCCTCTGCATGTTTTTGTACTGCAGTTTTATGATGGTGTCAGTGATTTTTTTTAAAAAAAGGCCTCTGTTTTTAGCATATTCATATACACTTGCCTTTTTCTTTAAGAACTTAAAATATCTCTTTGAGGGAAGGCTGGTGTGCAAATGTCAAGTGCTTTCTTATGTAGCAATTTGAGATTAGATGAGAAGAAAAAAAAAACTCTAGCAATATTGAACATAATTTAGAAAAAAATCATATTTAACTAGATCAAGCAATTTCAGCTTTCATTTTTTTGAGAGCTTTTCTCCTCATATTAAACTATTCTGATAAACTCTGGCAATGAGAAGAAAAGGAAGATGTTAAAAGCTACAGCCAATAGGAGCTCCTCATTTTGGAAATAATTTTTGCTTTCAAGAATCAATACCAAAAATGTTCTTGTGAAAACTCTATGATTTAGCTGTCACACACACAAAATGTTTTTTCTCCTTTTGTATTCTACAGATTTTTTTCAGTGCTTTTCTGGTTGAAAGCTTGATAGTCTAATAAAGTTGTCATATACAATCTGAGTATACAACTACAGAAACACTGATTTTGTAGAAAAGCATTCTGAGAACACAGACATTATTTAAATTAATATAGAGTACTGTAAAAAATTATCTTTTTATTAGACATTTAAATAACACATATTTTGAAGTTCAAAGTTCATATCCATAAGAGTATCAGTACTTTCTTCAAGTTGTAATAACATTGAAATAACTTATAGAAACTTAGCATTCAGACTTATTAAAATTGAGGTATAAAAGATAACTTTTCACAAATGAATTTCAGTGTAATCTAGTGAGGCATCAATAGTCGAGTAACGCCATATGAGAATCTTCATTACTTTAACAAAAATTTGCAGAACAAATAAGGCTTCAAAGTCTCTAGACAATTGGGCATCAATATTATGATGCCAAATGGAAATAAATAAAGGCTTAATCTAAATTATTTGTGGCAATATTACTGCTATTAGGACTTAGGAGTATCCTGAGGCCCTTTTCCTGTTGTACAGCCTCACCTATTTTCTTTCAGCTAGACAATTCACACACATTCTTTTCTCTGCAAGACATATTTTTTAGCTTGACTCCTCATCTTGCATTCTGTTTAATGCTATTTCTTCCTCAGAGATGCCCTTGCTCAATCTCCAGCTTAATTATTATTTGTCAATAGCTCTGCATTCTGCTAGACTGTTAAATCTATGAGGACTAAAAGGAAGTCAGCTTTTGAGCTCCATAGCTGGCACACAATACATTTTCGATAGATATGTGCAGCGTGAATATTTAACATACTACCAGCATGTTGTCATTATCATCATCATCATTTTTCGGTTTCCTTTTGTTCCTATAATCATTTATGAATGGAAGTTCATAGATACAAATATCAGGGTTTTTCAACTTTAAGAATAGGGTTCTTTTAGCATTTGGCAGTAGAAGTATTCAGAAGTAGGTAGAAGAAGGTGTGCATTTCCCCTGATAATTTACTGTGCAAAACTTTTATTAGCATAGTAAAACCTGTTGTATTTTTTAAAACACCTCAAAGATAGAATAATGAATAATAATATAATTGCAGTAACGTGTGTGGAGTAATTTGTTTTAGCATCAATTAAAAAACACTGTTTCTAGATTTTCTGATCATTTTAATTTGGTTTATCATATTTTACCATGTCAAGTCTGCATATTTCCTTTCCCAATACATGCCTATTTTTCTCATTAGAATGTGAGACGAGTGAAGTTTTGAGTCCATGACTATTTTGCTTACCAGAGCCCACCATGAGCCTTAAATAAAGTAGAGGCTCAATAATTGTAGAAATGATAGCATATATTTCATGCAAAGAGAGAATAGAGTAAAAAAAAAAAAAAACTTGCTGGGAAAACTCTTCAACTTTGCAGAGGAGTCCATTTAGATCAGTCATCAGAAGACAAACTTGCAAGAGGCTAGGCCAAGGATCTAGTAAAGTGATCATATCATTGAAAAAATGGCATTAGGTTTTTCTGCGACCTAAGCAGAAACTTAAAGAGTCTGGCTGCCAAGTTTTCAGAAATCTTGGCATAGATTCAATGTAGAACAGACCATTCATTCAATCATTCAGCAACTCTTTATCACCATCTATCATTAGTCAGATGCAGTTATAGTTGTGGCGTTACAACTGATCATTATTGTTGTCACAAATATAAGTTGATCATATTTTTAATGCACAAATCACTACATACTACAAATTTCATCATAAGCAACCCATGTACCTTCCAAAAATTGCACTGTATCCATGTTGCTGTCAGTTGCATTGCTCCTTTGACCTTATCCTGCCCTGTTCTGTCAGAGAAGATAGGAGAACAATACCTTGTGGAGTGAAGGGTTTACTATTTAGTTTCCTTTTCCCAGAGCCAAATACAAGCCTTGGCACACAAAAGGAGCTCAGTATATGTGACTTTATAAGTAATGAATTTTTCTAGTCCAGTTCAGTTTATCAATTCTCTGTGTAATCTTGAAGAAATGTTTGTCTCTAGTCTCAGTTTCTTTATCCAATAGGTAGAATAGATGTCTACAGTTTTTTTCTTTCTTTTTGAAGAATAAACAATTGTGGAAATGGTTTAGTACAATTCCTGGAGCATAGTAATTACACAGAAAGTATCCATTTTTTTTATTAGAAATAATCTTGTTAACACTTTCATAATTACTAAGTTTCCATATGGAATATTTATGTTAAAGATTCAATCATGAATGTGATTTCTAAAACAAATTCTAAAAAGCAACTGATTATTCTGAAGCAGGTGACTCATGAATCATACTTTGAAAACCCTGGCTTCAAGACATGTTATTGAAACTCTGAGGAATACCACTCAATTGAATTCTTTCTGTGGAGCCTAAAACACCACTGGGTGGTAAGTGAAGCAATTGAATGGACTCATTAATTCTGTCAGATGACTAGGGAACCATGTGGTGCTTGCCACCTATGATTGACACCGCAGTAAATACAATCCTCCACAATGATGGTCTCACAGTAGTTTCCCAGCTAGTATAGACTGTCTTATTTCAACTTTTGTAGAAGAAAAAATTTAATCTCATATTTTATCAATACATTTTTATAATGCAAAGAAAAAACATAGGTGAACCAGAAATAGCAGTTGGTACATTTATCATTCTTACAGACAGAAGAAATAACATTAGCTACATATTATTTATAAGTACTTTAGGCCCTTTAATGCATAATTTTGTCAGGATGGAGGGTGATTCAGCTATAAATTTAAAAAACATAGAAAATAGTAAAACTACATTTTATGGATTATACAGTGTGCCAAAAACACTATACATTATTTAAATTATATTATTTAATCACTTGTATAACATTATTTAGTATGTAGTAGTATTATCTATTTTGTACAGAAAATAAAAAAACAGAAAAAATTTCAAAAATCTCCAATATCAAATATTTCGTTACTAAATGGTAGATATGATATAAAAATAAAAAATAAAAACAAGTATCAGTGACATTCAGATCTCAGATTTTTACTATAGCCCTGCATTGGCCCAAAGAAATAGTGATGCTTAAATATATGTTACTAAGACTCTTTATAAGTAACCACTGGGGTTTTTTTTTCTTTTTAAAACACATGATTTCTAAAATCTTGAGATATATTAACACTGCAAAAGTGGCTATATAATCAACATGTACATCCTTGAATTTGTGAATTGACTGATTTGTCAGATTTATCATTTTTTCTGTGTATTTCAATCTTTTTTCGTCAAACTTTCTAACAAGATCAAACCTATGAAAACAACATGACAGTTCTGACAGGCATCTGTTTACTTCTCAGTTTGTTTCCTTGTTCTGATTCACTGGTCTGAAGAATTCTGGATTTAAGTAGCAAAGGGGGCAAATGTGAACAGCACACTAAACTTCTCATCTTATTAGAACTCTTATCATTACATATTCTCAGTGGTATTTTCAGGATGTAAATGAAATTATTCCAGATTCAATCCCTTTTAAAACTCATTATGGGGGAGAATGAATGTCACTGCATGTTGAACACACTCAAGGGTAGATGAACAATCAATAAGTTATCATCAGCACACAATATTATTTAATTCATTAGGTCAGTGAAATAAAATAAAGAAAACACAAAAATAGTTGATGGAATAAAGAGAGCAACATAAATTACAAAAAATTACATATAAATACATATACTGATTTTATCAATACACAGGCTTCTGACAGGTAAATTCATTTTTCTCTCATTAATATTTTACATATTCTCAACAGAGTGATATACTTATTAAAAGAGTAAAAATAAACAGATTTTGATATTAAATGTTTTTGACAGCTGTTAAGTGGAAAAATTACATCAGTATAGATTAGTACTGTAGAATTTCATTTTGTTTTATTTTATATATTTTTTTTATTGCATTTTAGGTTTGGGGGTACATGTGAAGAACATGCAAGATTGTTGCCTAGGTACACCCATGGCAGTGTGATTTGCTGCCTTCCTCCCCATCACCTATATCTGGCATTTCTCCCCATAATATCGCTCCCCAACTCCCCACCTCTGCTGTCCCTCCCCTATTTCCCCCAGACAGACCCCAGTGTGTGATGCTCCCCTCCCTGTGTCCACGTGTTCTCATTGTTCAACACCCACCTATGAGTGAGAACATGTGGTGTTTGATTTTCTGTTCTTATGTCAGTTTGCTGAGAATGATGGTTTCCAGGTTCATCCATGTCCCACAAAGGACACGAACTCATTGTTTTTGATGGCTGCATAATATTCCATGGTGTATACGTGCCACATTTTCCCTGTCCAGTCTATCATTGATGGGCATTGTGGTTGGTTCCAGGTCTTTGCTAATGTAAACAGTGCTACAATGAACATTTGTGTGCATGTGTCCTTACAGTAGAATTTATTTATAATCCTTTGGATATATACCAAGTAATGGGATTGCTGGGTCAAACGGATTTTCTATTTCTAGGTCCTTGAGGAATTGCCACACTGTCTTCCACAGTGGTTGAACTAATTTACACTCCCACCAACAGTGTAAAAGTGTTCCTATTTTTCCACATCCTCTCCAGCATCTGTTGTCTCCAGATTTTTTAATGATTGCCATTCTAACTGGTGTAAGATGGTATCTCAATGTAGTTTTGATTTGCATTTCTCTAATGACCAGTGATGATGATCATTTTTTCATATGTTTATCTGCCTAATGTATGTCTTCTTTTATATAATGTCTGTTCATATTCTTCACCTACTTTTGAATGGGCTTATTTGTTTTTTCTTGTAAATCTGTTTTAGTTCTTTGTAGATTCTGGATATTAACCCTTTGTCAGATGGGTAGATTGCAAAAAATTTTTTCCCATTTTGTTGGCTACTGATTCACTTTAATGACTGTTTCTTTTGCTGTGCAGAGGCTGTGGAGTTTGATTAGATCCCATTTGTCTATTTTGGCTTTTCTTGCCAATGCTTTTTGTGTTTTGGTCATGAAGTCCGTGCCTATGCCTATGTCCTGAATGGTTTTGCCTTGGTTTTCTTCTAGGGTTTTTATGATGTTAGGTCTTATGTTTAATTCTTTAATCCATCTGGAGTTAATTTTAGTGTAAGGTGTCAGGAAGGGATCCAGTTTCTGCCTTCTGCACATGGCTAGCCAGTTTTCCCAACACCATTTATTAAACAGGGAATCATTTTCCCATTGCTTGCTTTTGTCAGGTTTGTCAAAGATCAGATGGTTTTAGATCTGTGGTGTTGCCTCCAAGGGCTCTGTTATGTTCTATTGGTCTATGTCTCTGTTTTGGTACCAGTACCATGCTATTTTGATTACTGTTGCCTTGTAGTATAGTTTGAAGTCCAGTAGTGTGATGCCTCCCGCTTTATTCTTTTTGCTTAGAGTTGACTTGACTATGCAGGCTCTCTTTTGGTTCCATATGAAGTTTAAAGTGGTTTTTTCCAGTTCTGTGAAGAAGGTCATCGGTAGCTTGATGGGGATGGTGTTGTATCTGTAAATTACTTTGGGCAGTATGGCCATTTTCACGATATTGATTCTTCCTAACCATGAACATGGAATGTTTCTCCATATGTTTGTGTCCTCTCTCATTTCGTTGAGCAGTGGTTTGTAGTTGTCCTTGAAGAGGTCCTTTATGTTCCTTGTTAGTTGTATTCCTAGGTATTTTATTCTCTTTGTAGCAATTATGAATGGCATTTCGTTCTTGATTTGGCTCTCTTTAAGTCTGTTATTGGTTTATAGGAATGCATGTGATTTTTGCACATTGATTTTGTATCCTGAGGCTTTGCTGAAGTTGCTCATCAGTTTCAGGAGATTTGGGGCTGAGATGATGGGGTCTTGTAGATATACAATCATGTCATCGCAAATGGAGACAATTTGACTTCCTCCTTTCCTGTTTGAATACCCTTTATTTCTTTTTCTTGCCTATTGCTCTGGCTAGAACTTCCAATACTATATTGAATAGGAGTGGTGAGAGCGGGCATCCTTGTCTAGTGCCAGATATCAAAGGGAATGCTTCCAGTTTTTGCCCATTCATTGTGATATTGACTGTTGGTTTGTCATAAATAGCTTTTATTATTTTGAGATACATTCCATCAATACCTAGTTTATTGAGGATTTTTAGCATAAAGGCTGTTGAATTTTCTCAAAGGCCTTCTCTTCATCAATTGAGATAATCATGTGGTTTTTGTCTTTGGTTCTGTTTATGTGGTGATTTACATTTATAGACTTGTGTATGTTGAACCAGCCTTGCATCCGCGGGATGAAGCCTACTTGATCATGGTGGATAAGCTTTTTGATGTGCTGTTGCAATTGGTTTGCCAGTATTTTATTGAAAATTTTGCATCTATGTTCATCATGGATATTGGTCTGAAGTTTTCTTTTCTTGCGGAGTCTCTGCTGGGTTTTTGTATCAGGATGATGTTGGTCTCATAAGATGATTTGGGAAGGATTTCCTCTTTTTGGTTTGTTTGGAATAGTTTCAGAAGGAAAGGTACCAGCTCCTCTCTGTATGTCCAGTAGAATTCGGCTGTGAATTCATCTGGACCTGGGCTTTTTTTGGGTGGTAGGCTCTTAATTGCTGCCTCAACTTCAGACCTTGTTATGGGTCTGTTCAGGGTTTTGACTTCTTCCTGGGGTAGGCTTGGGAGGAGGCAAGTGTCCAGGAATTTATCCATTTCTTCCAGGTTTACTAGTTTATGTGCATATAGTTGTTTGTAATAATCTCTGATGATGGTTTGTATTCCTGTGGAATCTGTGGTGATATACCCTTTACCATTTTTATTGCATCTATTTGATTATTCTCTCTTTTCTTTTTTATTAATCTGGTTAGTAGTCTGTCTATTTTGTTGATCTTTTCAAAAAAACCAGCTCCTAGATTTATTGATTTTTGAAGGGTTTTTTGTGTCTCTATCTCCTTCAGTTCTGCTCTGATCTTACTTATTTTTTTTCTTCTGCAAGGTTTTGAGTTTTTTTGATCTTGCTCCTCTAGCTCTTTCAATTTTGATGATAGGGTGTCAATTTTAGATCTTTCCTTGCTTCTCATGTGGGCATTTATTGCTATATATTTTCCTCTAGACACTGCTTTAAATGTGTCCCAGAGATTCTGGTATGTTGTGTCTTCATTCTTGTTGGTTTCAAAGAACATATTTATTTCTGCCTTCATTTCATTGTTTATCCAGTTAACATTCAAGAGCCAGTTGTTCAGTTTCCATGAAGCTGTGTGGTTCTGAATTGGTTTCTGAAATCTGAGTTCTAACTTGATTGCACTGTGGTCTGAGAGAATGTTTGTTATCATTTCTGTTCTTTTCATTTGCTGAGGAGTGATTTACTTCCAATTATGTGGTCAATTTTTGAGTAGGTGTGATGTGGTGCTGAGAAGAATGTGTATTCTATGGATTTGGGGTGGAGAGTTCTGTAAATGTCTATTAGTTTTGTTTGGTCCAGGTCTGAGTTCAAGTTCTGGAACATTCTTGTTAATTTTCTGTCTCATTGATCTGTCTAATATTGAAAATGGGGTGTTAAGTCTCCCACTATTATTGTATGGGAGTCTAAGTCTCTTTGTAAGTCATTAAGGACTTGCTTTATGTATCTGGGTGATCCTGTATTGGGTGCGTATATACTTTGGATTTGTTAGCTCTTCTTGTTGCATTGATCCTTTTACCATTATGTTATGCCCTTCTTTGTGTCTTTTGATCTTTGTTAGTTTAAAGTCTATTTTATCAGAGATGAGAATTGCAACTCCTGCTTTTTTTTGCTCTCCATTTGCTTGGTAAATCTTCCTCCATCCCTTTGTTTTGAGCCTTTGTGTATCCTTGCATGTGAGATGGGTTTCCTGGATAAAGCATATGGATGGGTTTTGGCTTTTGATCCAATTTGCCAGTCTGTGTCTTTTGATTGGAGCATTTAGCCCATTTACAGTTAAGGTTAATATTGTTATGTGTGAACTTGATCCTGCCATTTTGATTCTAGCTGGCTGTTTTGCCCATTAGTTGATGCAGTTTCTTCATTGTGTTGATGCTTTTTACCATTTGGTATGTTTTTGGAGTGGCTGGTACTTGTTGTTCCTTTCTATGTTTATTGCCTCTTTTGGGAGCTCTTGTAAATTATCTGGTGGTGATGAAATCTCTAAGTACTTGCTTGTTCATAAAAGATTTTATTTTTCCTTCACTTATGAAGCTTAGTTTGGCTGGATATGAAATTCTGGGTTGAAATTTCTTTTCTTTAAGGATGTTGAATATTGGCCCCCACTCTCTTCTGGTTTGTAGGGTTTCTGCTGAGAGATCTGCTGTAAGTCTGAAAGGCTTCCCTTTGTGGGTAACCTGATCTTTCTCTCTGGCTGCCCTTAACATTTTCTCCTTCATTTCAACACTGGTGAACCTGACGATTATGTGCCTTGGGGTTGCTGTTCTTCAGGAATATCTCTGTGGTGTTCTCTGTATTTCCTGGACTTGAATATTGGCCTGCCTTGCTAGGTTGGGGAAATTTTCCTGGATAATTCGCTGAAGAGTATTTTCCAGCTTGGATTCATTCTCTCCGTCACATTCAGGTACACCTATGAAACCTAGATTAGGTCTTTTCACATAGTCCCATATTTCTTAGAGACTTTGTTCATTCCTTTTTACTCTTTTTTTCTCTAGTCTTGCCTTCTCATTTTATTTTATTGAGTTGATATTCAACCTCTGATATCCTTTCTTCTGCTTGGTCAATTTGGCCGTTGAAACTTGTGTATGCTTTGCAAAGTTCTCATGTTGTGTTTTTCTGCTCCATCAATTCACTTATATTTCTAAGTTGTTTATTCTAGTTAGCATTTAGTCAAATCTTTTTTCAAGGTTCTTAGTTTCTTTGCATTGGGTTAGAACATGTTCTTTTAGCTCAGAGAAGTTTCTTATTACTCACCTTCTAAGGCCTGATTCTGTCAATTCATCATACTCATTCTCCTTCCAGCCTTTTTCCCTTGCTGGTGAGGAGTTGTGATCCCTTGTAGGAGGAGAGGCATTCTGATTTCAGGTGTTTTCATCATTTTTTCGCAGGTTTCTTCCCATCTTTGTGGATTTATCCACCTGTCGTCTTTGTAGTTGTTGACTTTCAGGTTTGGCCTCTGAGTGGACATCCAGTTTGTTGATGATAAAGTTATTTCTTTTTGTTTGTGAGTTTTCCTTCTAACATTCAGGCCCTTCTGCTGTAGGACTGCTGAGGTCCACTCCAGGTCCTGCTTGCCTGGGGATCACCTGCTACAGAATAGTGGCTACAGAATAGTAAGGGTTTCTGCCAGTTTCTTCTTCTGCTATCTTTGTTCCAGAAGGATACCCACCTGATGTCAGTCTGAGCTCTCCTTTATGACGTGACTCTTTGGATATACAGTGCCAGAGAGCTGCTTGAGGATACAGTCTGTCGTTTATAGGAGTTCAAGTGCTGAGCTGTGAGCTCCATTGTTCATTCAGAGCTGCTGGGCAGGTACATTTAAGTCTGCTGCAACAGAACTCATAAGCCCCCCCTTTTTTTCCTAGGTGCTCTGTCCTGGGGAGTTAGGGCTTTATTTATGAGTTTCTGTTGTGCTACTGCCTTTTGTCAAGGCTGCCTTGCCCAGTGAGGAGGCAGCCTACTCACTGTCTGCCTGCAAAGGCTTTGCTGAGCTGCTGTGGGCTCCACCCAGCTGCCCTGTGAACTTCCCTGCAGTCCTGTTTATACGGGTATAGTTAGAACTGCCTCGGCAATGGCGGCCCACCTCTATAATGGTAGACTCTCTCTGTATTGGTGGGCTGCCTCTGCAATGGCGGACTTCTTCAGCAATGGTGGACTACCTCCATAGTGGTGGACTGCCTCAATAATGGTGGATGCCCCTCCCCCACATAGCTGGACCATCCCAGGCTCAGCTCTGCTTGCTGTGAACCTCTCAATCCAGAGCATTACAGGTTGCTGTCTTTTTGTGGAGGTGAGACCAGCAGAGCCTGATCACCTGGCTCCCTGCCTCAGAGCCCCCTTTTTTTTCTTAGTTGAAAGGGCGACTCTGTCCCCCAGGTGCTCCAGTCACCTGTTGAAAAGACGCTGGGATCTGTATGATTTCCCATGCGGTGACCCACTGCGCCAGCTGAAACAGCTGTGCTGAGATTCGTGGCACATTTTTGCCCGGAAATCTCCTGGCCTGGCTCCCTGTTTCAGTCCCCTTTTTTATCAGTTGAATGGGCGACTCTGTCTCCTAGGAGTGTCAATTGCCAGCTAAAACAGTACCCTGACCCATGTATTTTGTGCGGAGAACCATTGCATGGGGGCGTGGGCCAAAACAGCCACACCGTCCAAAACAGCTGCACTGGTAACCCATGGGGCTCCTCTGCCTGGGAATCTCCTGGTCTGTGGGCAATAAAAATCCATCTGGAAATGCAGCATCCACTTGCCTTCCATGCTTTTGCGAGGAGTTGCAATCCTGAGCTGCTCCTAATTGGCCATTTTGGATCCGTCTCTGGTACTGTAGAATTTTATATAAAGAATGTGGTGGGATGTCCTGGAATTAGAGGCCATTCTTTATCTCCTGCATTTTTGTGACTAGGTGGATTCCGTGTTGTGAAACCTGATGCTTAGACAGAGTAAAGATCCAATTATTCTTACTCTACAGTACTTAGACAATTTAAAACCTGGATAAATTCTTAGAAACTCTTCTTCTATTGTTGATTTAGGTATAGGGAAGAAAACTGTGGTCCTAAAGGTAAAAGGACTTGTTTGAATTAATTGACACAATACTTCTTAAATTAGAGTCTTCTTGTTCCTATGCGAGCATTTTCAAAGAGTGATCTATAGAAATTTTATTATAACAGATTATTTAAGGAAATAAAGAGATTTGTCAATTCATGACTCTCATTTGAAGTTACCATTCACTATGTATGTAAACTATAAAGATTATTTTAATAGGTAAGATGTTCCCATGGAATAAATACAAAAATACTTAACAATAAAAATCTCTCTTCTACCCTAAACTTAACTGGCTCAGTTACCTAAATTCCCCTCCATGCTCAACCACAGATGCTATTGTTGCTAATTTCTTAGGGATTTTCTCAAAGTGCCTTTATATAAAAGCAAATATAAATATATATTTTGCTTTACCACTCTTACACAAATAGTGGCTAGTAATTAAAATCTTCTGCACTCTTAATTTTTCACAGACTATAACTTTTGAATTATGTAATAACTTTTGCTTTTTGGGCTATGTCTGATAGATTTGTCCCTACTAATACATAGAGAACTTTGTCATTTTATATGGATATGTAACTTTTGCTAGCATGCATGTACTGAGCATTTACGTTATCTCCAATCTTTTGCTAATGCATACAATTGGCCATAAAAACCATTGTACATTTCATCATTAGGTACATGCATGGGTATATCCAGAAAAAAATTCTGGAAGTAGGATATCTGGGTTAAACATATATGCATTTGTACTTTAGTCATCTATAAAGCTTGTACTGATAATGTATGAGAGTATCCTGTTTCTCCACAAGTACACAATTGACACATATTAAGATTTTCCAATCATTTCGTTGTTAAAAAAGGATACTTAGGCCCTGTTTTCATAGGCCTTTTTCTTATTAGAATTGAGATTAACTAGCTTTTCATATGTTTAAGAGCCATTTTTCTCTCTTTCACATGAACCTCTTAATTAAAATTTATTTTTCATTGTTACTAATCATTTTGTTATAAGTTTGTAGTTCTTATATATTAGAGAGAATAGCCCTTTGTATTTGACAGAAATTGAGAGTATTGCACCCAGTTTATCATGATGTTTTGAATCTGCTTATGCATTTTTGTTAAAGCAAACTTTTTAAATGTACTCTTTCTCTCTATATATACATATATGTATATAAACAAACACATACATATGGATATACGTACACACACACACACACACACACACACACATATATATGCCGCTGGACTTACAAATATCATTAGAAAGCATTTCCTGATTAGATTAAATCTTTGACTTATTTTTGATTTAACTTCTTGTACAGTGTCAGATTTATATTAATCCTATTGCTTAGATGTCTGTCCATTTGTCAGAGTATGATATAATAACTTATCTTTTCCTACTGAGCTGAGATACCATGTTAATCACGTACTAAATTCTCACATGTGATTGGGTCTATATGTGATTGAATCTATATATGATTTTCATTTTCTTTTATTGTCCTCCCTATATGTATATGTCTCAACACTATACTTATCTAATTATTAGAAACTTAGAAAGTTTTATTGCATAAAACAATTAGGATGTATGCATTATTTTTCAAAAATTTCTCTAATTTTCTTAGTTGCTTTTTTCACATAAAATTTAGAAATAATTTGTTTATTAAAATAAATAACTAAATAAATAGCCAGCTAGTGTTTGGTATTTTCATGGGCGTCATATTAAATTTCTTAATTAACTAAAAATAATTATGCCTCTATTTTAATGTCTTTCTATTCAAGAATATATTACGTTTTGCTTTTGTTTTCAAGACTTCTTTTGTTTTAGTGATAATTCTTCACATTGTACAGACTCCTAAAATGTTATTATATTCATATTTTAAGTAGGAAATTCCTCCTTCAACATATATTGTATGTTGAAATTGTTAATTTACATAAGTAATTTTAAAGAACAGAGTCTTAAAGCATCATTTTATTTTTGTATTAGTGTTTTAGGCAATTCTCTTGGGAATTCCAGGCATACTATTGTGTTATCTTCACATGCAAATCGACCTAATTATTTTCTACAAAGTTTTTCCCTTTTAATTGAGTTGACTAGTATTAAATACAATATTTAATAACAGCAATGAGAGTGGGCATTTGTCATTCATTTTTTATATTAATATAAATGCCTTCAATATTTTTTCCATAAAGCATGATGATGGCTTTGGGCATGGGAATAATCTATTTTATAAAGTAAAAGATTATCTATATATTCATTTTTATTTTTTATCCAAAATTTTGCTAAATTTTTAGTTTCTATAGAGATCAAATAGTATTTTCTTATAACTATTAATATTTTAGATTTTATTAATAGTGTTACTAATATTAAAGCATAAAGTCCTAGAAAAAACCTAAGCTAATTATGAGGACTATCATTTTAATAAGTTGTATATTAATATTACATTAAGAATTTTTTTATACCAAAGATAAAATTGCTCTATGGATTTTTTTTTTAATAAAGTTATAGCCAGGTTTTTTAATTAACATTATACTCATTTATAGAGGATTTGGAAAAATTTCTTCCTTAGGATAATTTAATTGTGTTTTAAGTAAGGCTTCAGTTGAAAAAATCCCTCAATTTACTAAAATAGTACATCTATTTTGTTTTTTACTTACTAAAGATTTACTACAATTTAATTGGTGATCAAAATGGTTGCTCTTTTTCCTTCATATCTGAGCCAGTTTTGGACACTGAGAAATTATCTTTCCAAGTGGCATTATGGGAATATTTATAAGAACTTATCCCCTTTTAACACACACTTTAAGTTAATCCCTAAAGAGGGGAATGGGGGGAAATACATGCCTCCATTTAATATTAACCATGATAGATAACAAAGGAAGAGGGGGTTTAATAATTCGATGATGACTTAAAAGAAAATGGCTCTAAACTCTGTAGCTGAAATAGAGTAGATATTTCTGTTAAGTTGTTAAATTAATCAGTGATTTGAAGAGTTAATTCGTCTTTCAAATAATCAGGGTTTTTTTTTTTTTTTTTTTTTTTTTTATGGCCCCTGCATTTTGAGAACCCAACTGCATCTGAAAACCTAACTTCTTGGAAATTCGAAAGGGCATGCATTTCACAGGCAGCCTAGCTACTTTAACAGACCATTTTAATCATCCTTTCTCCATGATTTGGCCAAAGAATTAATGTTTGCTGGTGACACACTGAGAAAGAAAGCTGTATAGAATCTTCCTAAGAAGATTCTATATAAGAAACTATAGAATCTTCCTAACAACAGATCAAGATGAGAGAAGAAGCCAATCATATTCCATTTCTCAACCTTCAATCTTCTTGCATATGAAGGAAAGGTGTATCTTCAATATCAAATGTCTTTGAAGATTTAACTATGACTCATGTTTAGAAATCTGAATTTTTGGATTGATACTTTGTTTTACTCGGAATGATCAGAAAAGTTTGAAACTGCACAACTGCAATTCACAAAAAGGGGAAAACCCAGTTTTAATTAGTAAATTTAACGAAAAGTTGAGCTTCATGATATTTAAAAGGATAGTGGGTTTTATAATTACTCCTCATAAATTCTGTCTATTCAGTTTTTTAACTACAAGATCTGACATCTTATATGAGTTCGTTCACTTGATATGGTCTGGACATTTAAAAATAAAATGAAAAAATACATTGTTCGACATAAAGATACAAAATCAACTTCTAAGTTTGTTTTTTGGGTTTTCCAGATAGTCCTTTAAAGCAATTTATTTTCAACATTTCTCTAGACACAGTCTCCAAATTATTCAAGTAATGGACAATGCTGTTTAACAATGTGCTTTGGCTCCAATAGTAGCTTAATTTCTTGACTGTAGTGTGCCAAATACTGATTTGGGTGCTGTAAGAGTTTATTTTCAAAGTATACTGTATACACTTTTAACTTTCTCAGATACAAATCTTTATCAAGACGGATATGGTAGTAACTGGAGACTTTATAGGAAGTTCATAAATCAGTATATATTTTAGTTATTTCTATATAAAAGCATGGTTTGGTAATGATGAATAAAAATTTCTGTTCTCTGTTATTGTGTGGAGCTGTGTCTGGCCATGAGTGAGAAAACACATCTAACTCATCATGTATTTTGGCAAGGAAAGTATTGACCATTGGAGTTAGGAGCAGGCTACTGAGAAAAGAAATCAATCCATTTATTTTTTGGATAGCATAACTCAGCTGGTATGGCCATAATGTCCAAGCACTTAGATTTGAGCAGGAAACTGACACCAATGAAAATGCTATTGTTACAATGCATAGCAAAAACCTATTTTGAAAATATTGTTGATGGAGATTTAGATGAAGTTGTTTCCTAATTCATTCCATTTTTAAAAAATCAATGGCTTTGCTGTATCCGATAGAAGATTTAGCAGGAAGGATAGGATTATAGATGAGAGTTTTGAATATTTCAAAACAATGAGGTAAGTGAAACTCTCATACCATGTTAGCAAGAGTATAACTAGCTCTACTTCCTTGTAAACCAGTCTCATATTCACTACCATCATTTCAATGGACATATTCCTTGACTCAGAAAATGTGCTTCTTAGAATATACACTATACATACAATCACACATATTTGTGAATAAATAAGCTCAAAAACATTCATCACAAGATTTTTATTATGGCGAAATTTGAGAAAATCTCAAATGTCATTAGGAGAATGTCGATTGAATAAATTATGGTAATTCATAAAAGATAATAATACTATCTTGTGCCCACAGCGGAAAAAAGGGACCACACACTGTGAACTGACATTGGACAAACTTTAAGGTATTTTGTTAAATAAAAATAAGAGAAGAGCATAAAATTTGCTATAGGACCATTTGTATGAAAATAACAAAATGTGATAAATACGAACATATGTCAATATAGTATAATAGAATAATGCAGCCTATCTCTACAAGAAATCCCAAAAAGCTGCTAGCAAGCTTCTGATCAGAGAAACTCAAGAGACTGGAAAACTGGGAAGACTGGGAGGGACTACAAGGAAGAAACACAGCTAAAAGGGACTTCTATACATTAAACCCTGTTTGATTGGTGAGAACTGACATGTCAGTCCTCTGAATCAACACTCAGAGAAAAGAGCCTTCAGTCAGTCATCTAATTTTTGTTGAACATCTGTCTTATATATACATATATTTAATCTGATTCCCTTGTTTTTTCAGCAGGATTATAAAAATCTCCTTGAAATACAGATTCTTTCAGTTACCTTTCTTATTAAGAAGGACAAGAAAAAATAGTCAAAAACTGTTGTTCTCCAACAGTGTTCTTTATTTATGTTCACTGAAATCTTGCTGGATGATCACTTCAATTTGACAGAAAACACTTTGGTATCTGATATGGTGCTTTCAGTCTGACAGAACTTGAGAAGGGGAGAATTACTTCACTGTTACATCTGATGCTGAACACATTCTGAGGGTTCAACGTGACAATTGAGGTTGATGTTCTCTGATTATTATTTTGTCTTCTCAGGTTGATATGGAGCCCCTATTGATATTCAAAGACAATCAGCTTCTCAAGGGTGATGTAAACAAACATTAGAATTACTATGATAAGGCAATTACTCTAACTTCATTGAAGTTACCACTATTGAATCCTTTGATATGATCTGATGTGGGAAAGCCCTTCTTTAATCAAAAACTTTTTCTGTTATTTTTGTTGTTGTTGTTGTTGTTTTAATCCAAGATGTCTAACTAGAGACATTGGACACCAGTTATCCACAAAAAGAAGAGCCAGAGTTACAGGTGAATAATCATGGCCTGAATGAAATACTGAAGGAACAGTGCCAGAACCTATTCGAGAATGTATGGGAAGAATCTGGGGAGTAGAAACAGAAGGAAGCAACAGTTTAGCAGAGATTGACCCCTGAGGAACTTGGAGTCCAGTAGAAAGGGTAGGTGGGGGTGTATTTTGCTCTCCTAACTCCTACAGCAGGCTGCTGACTGCCAAGCTATCTGAAAGCACCTCTTTCTTTGCTAGCCCAAGTATTGTTGTGGGTGGCAATTTGGGAACTTCTTAAGGACAGAATGCTGGGTGGCCAGCTGGCATAGGTTCACTCACTTTCCCCCAACACCTGAGCTGAGGTAGAGGGCACCATACTGGTTGTGCAACCATTGTGTGCCTCTATCCTGCCCAGGGATTTTCAGCCCTTATGTCTCTGCATCACTATCATCCACAAACATTTCCCAGAAGTATTTCAGACTGTGACAACTGCAAAGGGCTGGTAGGACCCTGGGGTGCTACAGGGCCCTAGAATTCAACTCTCAGGGTAGGTTGCCTCTAAGGGAAGAATTCAGGATACCAAAGCACCCTCTGGGACAAAGAAAACCAGATTGTGCACAGATCTCCCCATTTGTGAGAAGAAGGTAAATGTACACCTCCAGCAGAGACATGGGTACTGTTCTGGGCTCTATAGGGAAAGACTATGGCTCTACACCAACAGAAAGGTGGTACCAGTGCCCAGGAGCAGACATAATAGGGGAACTTCTACCTACCCCCCCTCCACTGCTGTAGATACAGCCATGACTGTTCCAATTGGGGATTGGCATAGATGCACTTAGGAAAACATGTCCAAGGTTACAGGGGATGGTTGCACCCCTATTAGCAGTGTGCCCACCAGCCAGGACTTGAATGAAGGGTGAAGCAGGAAGGGGGGCAGAGTGGCAGACACCCCACAAAGGTCACACTAACCTTTGTGGTTAGCAATAGATCCTAGCCAAAATAACTACTGTGAAATGACAGATAAAGAATGCAAAATATGAATTGTGAGGAACCTCAAAGGGATCCAAGAGAAAGTTGAAAGCCAACACAAATAAATAAAAAACAATTCAAGATATGAATGAAAAATTTACTAAAGAGGTAGATAGATTTAAAAAAGCAGAACTAGAAATAAAAAAAATTGAAGAATTTACAAAATACAGTTGAAAGCTTTAACAATAGGCAGACCAGACCACACAGAAGAGCATCAGAACTTAGGTCTTTTGAATTAACCCAGTCAGAAATAACTAAGAAAGCATTTTAAGAAATGAACAAAGCTCCTAAGAAATATGGGATTGTGTAAAACAACCAAACCTACAAGTTATAGCTATTCCTGAGGGAGAAAAAGAAAAGATAACAGGCTTAGAAAACCTATTTGAGGGACTGATTCTGAAGCACAACCCTGGTCTTGCTACAGAGTTACATATTCAGATACAAGAAGCTCAAGGAACACCTGGGGAATACTTTGCAAGATGGACCTCATCAAGGAATATAGTCATCAGACTACCTAAAGTCAATATAAAGGAAAAAGTTCTAAAAGCAGCAAAAGAGAACCATCTAATAACTTACAAATGAAATTGTACCAGATTAACAGTGCACTTCATAGTAGAAACCTTACAGCCAGGTCCTATTTTGTCTTCTAAATAAACAAAACTGCCAATCAATGATTTTCTAGCTTGCCAAACCAAGCATTATACATGTAGAAGTAAAGTATTTCTCAGACAAGCAAATATTGAGGGAATTGATCTCTTCTGACCTGGTTCTAAAGAAATGCTCAAAGGAATTCTAAACATGGAAATGAAGAATGATACTTTCATGAAAGCACATAAAAGTATAAAACTCACAGATCCTGTAAAGCAATTACACAATTGAGACTACAAAGCTGTTTCTTTGCCACACAAAACTGCCTGTCAAACTGTGAAGTGGTATCTGCTTCAATTTCCAAGCAAATAGACTGTATGCTCAGTGTCTTACCCATCGGCATTCCCTTCATTTTCTCCATAGATCCAAAATGAGTATTTTCATTGACCTGCTTTCTGTTGATTTCCAGCCCATTTTTTTGATCTAGAATATCAATAAGATTTTCTAAATCTAGGAATTGGCAAATATAATGCATGATGGACTGAGTTGAACACCAGAATTCAGGTAAGATGTTCAGATTTACTAAACGAGTCCTGGCCTACTTATGTGGGTTATGGTTCCAATAACAGTTTAATTTTCAAACACTTCACTACATTGTTTCTATTTGCCTGGTTCATGTGGTACCACTGGTTCTCCCACTGGTCCCTATTGTTGCTGGCTATAGAGGCAGAAAGGATTTCCCCAGTGTGGCCACCTAGCATATTTTGGAGGACAGGAGTGGGATAAAAAAGCTTCCCTGTTAAATGCTTGTTGTGACAGTCTGATCCCTGTCTGTTGGGGGATGGAGAGTGGTTCCCCAACTGCTTTTTGTTGTTGTTGTTGTTGTTGCTGTTTGAGACAGAGTCTCTCTCTGTCACCCAGGCTGGAGTGCAGTGGCGCAATCTCGGCTCAGTGCAGCCTCCACCTCCCAGGTGCAAGTGATTCTCCTGCCTACCCTCCCAAGTAGCTGGGATTACAGGTGCCCACCACCATGCCTGGATAATTTTTTTTTTATTTTCAGCAGAGATGGCGTTTCACCTTCTTAACCAGGATGGTCTCGATCTCCTGCCTCGTGATCTCCCTGCCTCGGTCTCCCAAAATGCTGGGATTATAGGCGTGAGCCACGGCCTCAGCTATATTTTTTAGTTTGGTTTTGAGGTTTCTCTCCTGAGAGTTGGTATAAACCCTAACCCCTACAGGGCTTCAGGGGAGGTTGTTGTGGATGTTTAGCATGTGATGTGCCCTTCATGGGATACCTCTTCGTCCTGGAGAACAGTCTAATACCTAAGTGTCAACCTGTGCATAGATGTCCCTCTCAAAGGAAACTTGTCTATTCTGGAGGACCCTCTCATGGCTTTTGCCTGACCTGTGTCCAGTTTATTCCTACCAATATAGTCACTCTCTAGCAGAGTCCTAACTGGCAAAGAAGTGAGGGAGGCAACAAAACAGAAGCAGTTTTATTACTGACAGTTTCCAGAGGAAAGTTGGGTGGCACACCTCACAGGTCCAACAGGAAGGGGAGCTGCTTTCTGGGACATGCAGTCTCAACAAGCAGGTGGGGAGCAAGTTAAAGAGTGGGCTGAAGCCTTTATTGGGGTTCAAGGCATTACTCAAGCAGGCTTTCCTGAGGGAATTTCAATTGGGTTTTGAGAAAGTAGGTATGGATCCTTGGAGATACGCTGTGACTGAGAGGTGATCCCTGAGGTACCTTCGCATAGTCCACACAGGATATGGGGGTGAGTGAGACAAGTCAAGTAAGTTTGATCTAGCTGTCTCAGAGGAAACTGATCACCAAGATGTGGTTGTATAAGGTAGATATCTGGATTGTCAATATTGAGGAACGGGGAGAAGGCAGAAACCTGGAAACTGTCAGGGGTGACTAAGCTCTGCTTTTGTTATGGGAAAATTAAACCTATACTTAAAATGGATCCTGAGGCAACAGAAAATTCACTACATCTCCCTGCAGGTTTCTCTCTCCTTCACTGTGACCTCATCAGCTTCCTCAACCAAGTAGAGAATTCACAGGACTGGTAAGGAAAGATAGTGTTCACTCTGACAACTTATTATTAGTGGAGCTCCCAATCAATTTCCCTTGCTAAATCTGCAAGGGTTAAAATGGTGTTTTATGCATGGGTCCCATTTTATCTGAGAGAGAGACATGGGCCTACGAAGAACAGCTTCGGTTCCTATTTTGAGTGTTGGAAAACCTCAGACCCAGGTGACCATTTTCTGCAATTTTTGGATCCCGAATCAGTTTGCATTTTGCCTACCACCCTTTGGAGTTCTTTTGTTGCCTTCTTTTCTATTTCTGGGGTTTTCAGTTGTACATAGCAGTTACAATCAGGGGAAAATGTGTCTATGCCTTCTTGTTCTGTAACTGAGGTTTCAATAAATGTTAGGCCACACAGTAAGTTTTATGATACTCCTCTATAGATGCTCCTTAGATTCCTCTCCTGGAATATAAATGCACAGCGTGCTAAAAATAAACTTCCAAAGATATTTGCTATTATAATGTTATTGACATTCTTTATCAAGAACCATATCCTAGAAACTTCTAGAAAATTCAAAGTTTTAGCCTTGTAAGGTAAGTAGAGGTAAATGTGAAACAGCCTTTCTGGTTATCCTCAAGAGAACACCTACTGGGTTTTCTAATTCCCATAAGTCAAGAAAGATATACCTATTTGCCTACACCTGAGATCATTTCCTGATAATAGTATTTGTCTGAATACTCACATCAATGTAGTCAAGTTGTACATACACTATTTAGATTATTAACCACATTTAGGTAACCTTTTATCTTTTAATCCTTCAGAATCAGAAATTATTTATTTTTATGTTTTTAGACGGAGTTTTACTCTGTTGCCAGGCTGGAGTGCAATGGTGCAATCTCAGCTCACTTCAGCCTGGGAGGCTCACTGCCACCCAGGTTCAAGCGATTCTCCTGCCTCAGCCCCCTGAGTAGCTGGAATTACAGGCACCCTCCACCATGCCTGTCTAATTTTTCTACTTTTAGGAGAGATGGAGTTGGCCATGCTGGTCTCAAACTCCTGACCTCAAGTGATCTGCCCACCTTAGCCTTCAAAAGTGCTGGGATTATAGGCATGAGCCACCATGACCAGCCAGAATCATAAATTATTTCTTAATATTTAACCCAAGTTCCTAGTCTCTTAATGAAAAGGAATTTTTCTCGTCTAGACATTTTTTTTCCAATCAAGTAGAAATCAACAAAGTAGTTAATGAATTAACTACCAAAAATGTCACTTTTATCATGAGCCCTGTTTAGACCTCTAAATACTAAAAAAAAAGAAAAAAAATTAGTATAAAATGGACCAAAACTCTGCTTTGTTTCAAAATGTTTATCTTTGAGGCAGCTGGAATGTTTTAGTATTTTGCAAATGAGCCAAGAGTTTTTCTCATAGTCAGCTTTTCATCCTGTCATTTTTATCTACATCAAACAGAAGGTGCTACTGTTGTTTTACATAACATACCGGATAGCTAAAGATAAATGTGATACTCACAGAGATTCAGAGGAGGCTGACATAGTTTCCAAAAGAAGAAACTATAAAGAAGCTGGCTTCTACGTGAAGTCACCGAAATAAAGAATGATACTGTGTGTGTTAATAAAAGAAATATTGCAAACATGCCAAGAGAATTTTAGTATTCTATTTCGCACCTGAAACTAGAGTATTATCAAATTAGATTTAGGAAAAGACAACATTAGAATACAAAAGTAAGCATTCAGAATGGTTTAAATCTATTTTGGTAAATTTTATCTTATTATCCTTGTAAGCAAATAACTCAATTTCTACATATTCTGTATTTTCCTTTTACATCCCTATTTCTAGACAGCGTTAACCTGGTATGTTCCATCATCATGGGCCTTTCTGTTTATGTGTTTAGCTCACAAGAACTCAGGAAAGGGAAGGTGAATTAATATTTAATGATCACCTACTATGTACCAGCAACTGAGTTCAACACTATTTCTTCTTCTCGTTCTTCTTCTCTTTATCCTCCTTCTCCTTCTCCTCCTTATTCCTTCTCCTCCTTTCCTCCTCTTCCTCGTCCTCCTCCTTATTTTCTTCTCCTTCTCCTCCACCTCTTTTTATAGACAATAAAAATGAACCTCAAAGATGTTGAATAATTACTGACTTCACAAGCAAAAGTGAAGAAATTCAGATGAAAATCTAATTGTCTATTTCAAAGACCATGCTTTTATCTTTAAACCATACTATTCCCATATTTTGCCCCAAATCACGTAATTTCTGATCCTCAAAATTATTTTTAGTCCCTATTAACTGTGGAATAATAAGTATAGAATTTCCTTGCATATAAGTGCTATGTATTGGTGATAGTCTGAGATTAGTATATAATTGTTTGCCATTTAGTTACTATTTTAACAAACATTTATTAAACACCTTCTAGATCACATGTATCATGGAGATATAATTAGAAATACATTTTAGTCCCATCATGACAGATTTCATTATGTAATATCAAAGATTTATCAACAAACAATGCTATTATTCAAGCAGCACTAATTAAGACGTTTGGGCACTGAGAAAAAAATATTTTTAGGCATACAAATATAATGAAGAAAGTAACGTTTGGGTTAAGTTTTGAAAGATGAATATGCATAGAATATAGTGAAAGGGTGATTCAGGCAGATAGGAAAATGAAAGCAAAGGCTCTAAAAATTAAATTACATGATGTAATCCAGACATAGCCAGTTTTTTTTTTTTTTTTTCCTCTCCTGGAGCCAGGGGAGCATAGGAGAAAAGTGAAAGAAGAAAGACTGGAGAGATAAGTTGTGGCCACATTATAAAGGGCATTGTGGATGTAATGAACTGTGATGACTTTACAGAGTCTTTGAAGGATTTTAAGCAGAGAAATATCATAATAATATATGTATACTTTTATATACATATATTATGTATATATACTTTTATACATAGTGGCTCTTATTCTAGATACTATGATGTTTGTGTCATCACATTACAATGTTTTTATGCTAACAATGAGTTAGCAAATGTTCTTCTTTACAAAATAAATTAGTAATTCTATAAGACTATCACTTCAAGGGTTTCTCAAGCAGGCACTCAGACATGCTTTCTAATGTAGGAGAAAGAAGAGATTATAGTTATCTAGGTGTTGCGCATGACCAGCAGTGTATTTTATCAAAACAACGTTTATTATTTGGGATCACAGATAATGTGTCTCATATGTATATGATTGAAATATTACTGTAGGAAAAAGAAAAAATATAAAAACAACTCCAGTACTCCAGTAAAATAATGAAGGTATAAAATAGCAAATCAGGGGCCGGGCTCGGTGGCTCAAGCCTGTAATCCCAGCACTTTGGGAGGCCAAGGCGGTTGGATCACGAGGTCAAGAGATCGAGACCATCCTGGTCAACAAACCCCGTCTCTACTAAAAATACAAAAAATTAGCTGGGCATGGTGGCGCGTGCCTGTAATCCCAGCTACTCAGGAGGCTAAGGCAGGAGTATTGCCTGAACCCAGGAGGCGGAGGAAGCGTTCGACCCCGGCCGTCCGCAACCACTCCAGCCTGGGTTTACAAGAGAGAAACTCCGCCCCAAAAAAAAAAAAAAAAAAAAAATAGCAAATCAGATGGGAATAATGATTTTCATTACTAAATATGATTTATTGTCCTCTCAGCTTACTTGTACCCTATTTGAGGTCTTCTTTCTCACCCAAGGCAACAAGAGTAGCCAGTTTTCCAGGGCAGGGAACAGAGTTGTCAAGTCCTTGGCTTGTGCCACTGGCATAGAAAGTACCATTTAACACTAGTATCTCAGAGATGCTTGGCAGTCACTCAGACCCAAAGACTGTCCATTCTGTATCTGCAGATTTCTCTTGAACGCCTTATTTAGCCTGTATCCAGAATATTTATAAATTTTTCTTGTTTTGCCTTTAGCATGAGACAATGGTCTCTACTGTCAATAGGAAACTTTTCTGGACCTCAGATATTGGTCAGTTCCCCAGTTGACCACTCCAGGTGAAGAGCCTGCATCACCCTCTATCCTGCCTCCATTACAGACAACAAGGGGATCTTGGACTCATATCAATGAATTAATGGTGTGAAGGATGTCACTTGGACCTGCCTAAAGTGATTGTAGAGAAGATAAATTAAAAATCTTTTACTGCACCCAGACAATGTGGAACACATTTTACCACGCTTACCCAGCACTCTACTGAATAAAACTACTTTTTACATAACAGGGAGGTCCTTCTTCCCACAGACTACTCTGTCTGTCATGGACTGCATTCTTTCTACAGTGAAAAGAATGAAACATTGTGGTAATTGAAGAGGAATTTCCCTTGTTTTTAAATCCACGAATATTCAGTTAGCATTTTTACAAGTAAATAGGTAGTAATTAGCAGGTAAACTTTGGAAAGATTCTACAAAGTCCATTGAATACATTACAGAAATCAATCCTGATACAGTGATTGGCTAGTTAGGACACATTGATCTCTGGAAAGTTTCTCAAGTAAAATGTAGATTTATTTATATTAGTGATATTTTACAGATCCTGCCAAAATAAAGATATTCATTTTGGAGCAATGAGGTGAAGTAAGCTTTTAAAGGATAAGCCCCTTTTTACCTTGATAAATAGAATTAGGTCACGGAGGGTTAGATTTCAGAGGAAACACTGTGATAGTAAGTAGCAGGCAGTCTTTAAACTCATAGGAGTAGATATTGAGGGAAGTGGTGAAATGGTTGGGAGCATGAACCGGGAAACCAGAATATAAATCTAGTTGGATTTTGTTCCAAACTAAATATCCATGTAATACTAAGCAAGCGACAGTCACTGTGAACCTCAATTTCTTTTATTTAAAATGGGGATCAGCAGCAGCAAGAGCTGACCATTGAAGTAGTTTTAGGGTTGCAAAATAAAATATAGCATACCAAGTTATATTTGAATTTCAGAAAAACAAGTAGTATTTTTTAATGTACATATGCCCAAAATGGCATGGGCCATAGCTGTTATTAAAAAAAAAAAAAAATGTTGCTATGCATGGTGGCTCACGCCAGTAATGCCAGAACTTTGGGAGGCCAACACAGGTGGATCCTTTGAACCCAGGAGTCCGAGACTAGCCTGGGCAACATGGTGAAACCCTGTCTCTACAAAAAATACAAAAATTAGCCCTCTCTGCTACACACGAGGCTCAGGCTAGGGAATCACTTGAGCTCAGAAGGTCCAGACTGCAGTGAGCCATGATTTTGCCACTGCACTCTAGCTTGGATGAGAGAGTGAGACACTGTCTCAAAAAAATTAAAAAAAAAGCTGTTTATCTGAAAGTAAATGTTACCAGGCATCCACTGCTTTTATTTGCTACGTCTGGCAATTTATAAGAATTGAGTGAAACAAGGTATACAAAGTCCTTATGGAAAAGTCTTAGAGATGTAGCAATGGTGAATTCGGGAAAAGCTATTTATATGTATTTTTAAGAATACAACAAAAATGTTTATCTATTAAGATCAAAAAATGGTAATAATCTGAATTCATGACTTCATAAGGCCACATTGCTATTTTATTACTTCTCTGATAAATTATCTTCAACATTGATTAAAATAGAAAAGAAATTTTTATACACACAGTCAGTACCTCTTCTTAATTAGTAATCTGTATGAACCCAGGAAAGAACAAGTTTTAAAGTCAGGTAGATTTGTACAGAATATTAGGTGAAAGTGAGGTATATCAACATACCCACAAAAGTCTAGTGTTTCAAATCCAAAGAATGACTGTTAGCTTTTCGCCAGTTACAGCCTAAGATTATCCATTCCATACTCATTTGTTTCCTATTTGTTAGCATTCGTAAACAAAACTAAATCTTGATTACATGTAATAGCCCCCAGCAACAGCTAAATCATATTTTCTTATTTTAGAAGATTATCCTCAATTCAAATGCTTCAGTCCTTCCAGCATTATAAGATCTAGTAGATTAATTATACAGAACTAGAATTGCGGTTAATAATAATATTTTCTCTTCATCCCTAAAAGGGCAATTTAGGAGGCAATCTGAGGTTTAAAAAATTACTAATGGCGATAACACATCAAAATACCTAGAGTTGGAGATAAGTATATATATCTATATGAGACAAATACACCTATATAATTATTATATGTAGCATGTATTATATATTATATATCATTATAATGATGTGATTATATAAAATATATATTAATCTATAATTATTAGAATATATTATATAATAATATATAATAATACATAATATACTATATATAATAATATGAGTTTCATATTATACATAGTAGATAATATAAAATCATTTTTATAGATTATATAAACTATATGATAGGTAATTTACATATAATTATGTGACATATAAATATATATATAATATCCATAATATATCATTTATAATTATATATTGGAGATATAGATATATATATTTAATTATATATAGATTATAAAATTATCTGTATTATAGTATATATAGAGAGACTATTAAAAAGAAAAGTATTTGAACACAGAGAATCTTAGAGAAGGGACTGGGGAGAGTAAGAGAGGTGTGCTCTTCCCTCCACTCTCTTCAATCCCAGAATGGCCATGAAATAATAGCCTAGGGCCAGCTAACAGGAAGGGGGTCGACATCCAGAAAAACACAGTTGTGTTCATTTTTATTGTGGCAGAAACTGATACTCTGGAAATTTTACGTCTAGATAAAGACATGGAATATATGGCGTATTTGTTAACACCATGAACTTACTCATGCTACACATGCTGGGGAGGAGGTTCAGCAGAAACACTGTAGTGTTTTTTTTCACCTGAGTGTCCAGATTATCCCAAGTGCCCTGAATTCGAAATCAAAGTAGTAACTTTAGCACAGTAGCCGGAGTACAGTAAATAGTCAATATTCGTTTTGTTTCTTTCCTTTCCTCTCCTTTATAATACGGAGAGGAAATTCATGGAAAACTTTATCTAATTAAATTAAAAGCATATGATATTTGTTCTAACAGTTATTGAACATATATCATATTCTGGTTTATTGGTTGTGTTTTTATAGATGTTGTTTCTCATTAACACAAAATCTTTCTAAATAGATATTGTTTCTTCTAGTTTTGATGAACAAATAAAAAATTGGCAACATAACGAATGAGGCCAAAATCTCTCAGTAAGGAATTGGAAAGCCAGATTCAAACAGCAAGACTGCCCCACTCAAGTCCACTCTTTCGCATTTCATCACTCCATACCATCCTTTATTTAGCAATGCATTTAATAATTTTGAAAATTAATGAATTGATATGTGGTTTAGAGGAAAGAAAGGTAATCTAATGAAAGGTAAAACCATTACTTGAACACTGAATGTTATATTTCATAGCACATGAAATTTTTATTGCCTTATAGAAAGCCACCATAAAGGCAAATAATGGGCCAGACAGACATAGTGATACGTTATTTGTTGAATAAGCAATGACATGCACACCACAAATGTCATACCAACAGTCATATTGAGTCATGAAGAATTTCTAAACAAAATCTAGATAGAAATATTTGAATAGGAAGGCAAAACCAAATGCTTTTATTGGAATACCTATTTGAAGAAGTCCTGGAATTCACATGTAAAAATTAAGATACCATTCTTCTTGCCCATTTTTCAGATTTTAAAATTATAAATAAATTTGTAATTTTGCCATAACACAAAACGTGGGTGTTTGTTTTAGCAGCATTGATCATATGAATTAATCAATTTAAAATATTTAAAACTCTTCATTAATGATATTCATACAATGAATGCACAATTTTAATTATAATTTAAAATATTTAAAGGGTAAAGCTATAACAAAAATTTAAACTATTTCTGGAGAAACTACTAATATACTTTTTGTTTAAATTGAAGACATATCAAATGGTTAGTTTTACTGATAATTTCTTTTTTTCTGTAAAAATTTGTCCTCAAATAATGAAGTAACTATTATGGCACAGGTACAATCTTATCTCACCCAACTCTTAACTACACAAAATAAGAATAAGAAAGAATTTGTATTGAACAAGGAGACACTAATGTGATTTGATTAATTTTCTCTTATTAGTGTCTCATATAAGGAAGAAAAAGGCTGATATATTTGTTCTTGCTTTCATAACTGAACTTATTTTCAAAATTATGTTTTTCTTCAATGACTGATAAAAATGATCATATCCTGACTCTTAAAAAGTTTTATTGAGTGCAACTTTCTACAGACACCAATTAGACATTTTTGCATTTCAAGAGAACTTTGCCATTCCCCACTATACCAATTTTTAAAAAGCATACTATTTACCGTCTACACCTGGTCCTATTATCATTGCCAAAGTGATCTCATTTCCTCACATCTGAGAGTATGAACTCTTGCTGTCTCCTCCCAAGAAAACTGTTCTGCTGAAATATGTATGAGTGGAAAAGAAGGCAAGATAGCAAATCTTTCACAAGAGTTGTTTTTATTCCTTCAAATCTAGAAGGAATTAATTCATGGAGAAAATGTTAAGACAAAGGTGTTATAAATATGGTCATAAATCAATAATCCTTCACAAAGAAGGTTCACATGAAAAATCACACACACACACACACACACACACACACACACACACACACGTTCACACAGAATAAGGCACTTCTGTTTAAAGAAGAATAAACCAATCTTATTTTCATGAGATGTCTATCGACTGCACAGAATAGAGCACATTAGATGTCTGCTCACTTCCAATTGAGCTGGTACATTCAGTAGCAGAGTATGTCAGTAAGTGTACTCTATACTATTTAGTTCATCATGTGCCTTCCTGATTCATTTTTTCCTGCAATGTTAAGTAATTTTAACTTTAAAGGAATTGTGAGAAATAATTCGGGAGATGGCACAAAATGTCTTTGTCCTTATTTGTCAGTATTATGCTTGGCATATGTCAATGAAGAAGAAAAACTAAGAACCTATCTGGCTGTGAATAATTTCATTTTCTCACCATTGAAGTATTGAAATTGACTCCTTTTCTTCTCTTCTCTTTTCGTCATCTAAACTTTTGGTATTTCGGAGAAAAAAAAAATCAACAATAAATTTACCCAAAGAAGCTAGAAACAGAACAACTGGATGTCTAAAGTAGTCTCTATTTGATTCCATCTTATTTCCTCCAAGCATCAAACATTATAAATTTTATTTTCTTTTATGTGCAATTTAATGAAAAAATGAGACACTGGTGTATAGATGTAAGAAAGAACACATTAGTTCTTTTTTATTAAAGTTTTAAAACTTTTATTCTGTTTTGATTGTCAAAACCTAATAAGGTATGCATGTAAAATAACTCATGGGGTCTGAGTAAATTGATTTTATGAATTCAGTTCAGCTTAATGGTGTTCTCAGCTGTGAACAAAGCATCTTTGTCTTCTGGGCTCAAACCCTGATTTAAACATTTTTCCTAGCTCTAAGAAATCACCAAGAACTAGTAGGCATCCATTCTTCTTATCATCACCACCATGGACACTTAAGGGATATACCTCTTTATCCTTTTCTTTTCTAAGGGTCTTCTGTGTTCTGTAACCACAGAAACAGGAAAGGGGTGGGTGTCAATAATGTGTTTCTATGGAGACAAGAGGCCTCAAATAGACTCCCTGGCTTTGTCCTTTGTCTCATGTTGTGAATTTTTAGAGAGCCACATGCATGTGTCTCCTAGTGAATGTTCTTTCCTACAAATTTTTATGAAATGCTTTTGAATTTATATGTTTAATTCTAAAAGTGTGGCTATTGTTTTGCTTTTTTGTTTCTTTTATTAGCAGTCACCTGTCAAACTCAATGTTCTTCCATATGTTTTACAGTAACTTCAGAAAAGATGTATTGATCTGAAAGTATAAAGATACAATAAAAACATGCTGAACTTATAATAAAATGTGAGTGAATGATAGTAGTTTCCATGTCAATAAATCCTTTTACTCAGGTGGCACTTAGCAACTTACTACCCTAAAACTTGCCCAGATAATACCTGAGTTTTCTTTTGCCTAGCAGTTGTATTTCAACTCAAGCAACACATAGAAGACCCTGGATGGTGTAATTAGTTTCATAAACCTCAGGTTTAAAGCACACATTGGTCTACACTCAGAAGCACAACTTAAGGCTAAAGAGACATTCCTCAATAAGCGGGAAGGAAGGAGAAGATAACCGCATTCATTTAAACGCTGTTTATGCTCCAGGTTCTGAAGTACAGTCTCTCTCTCTCTCTCTCCTCTCTCTCTCTCTCTCTCTCCTTCTCTTTCTTTTTTTTTTTCCTCTCTCTCTCCTCTCACTCTCCCCCACTCTCACCTCAAGTTCTCTGCACAAGGGCGGTTGGTGTGGGGAGTGGCGTGCAGCCTAAACTCCTAATCCAGGATAAATAGGTGCTCTTAATATCTGGAGGTCTGCTGGAGCATGGAGTAGAAAGGGCTGCACTTCCTCATGGCCTCTGTAGAGGAAAATCTGGGCGGTTCAGGCTGCTAATTTGAGTGAGTGAGCACTCTGAATGGCTAGGGATCTGCCTAAGTGTGGGGTGGATAAAGCTTCAGTGCACCACAGTCTCTGCATGGGGAGGGTGAGCTGGCTGAGGCTGCAGAACCAGTTGAGCAGGTGCTCTAAATGCCTAGAGATTTGTCTGGGCTTCAAGGTGAGAGGGGCCCTCTGTACCAGGATCTTTGCACAGGAAGGACAGGGTGACTCAGGCTGCTGGTTCAAGTGAGTGAATACACCAAATGCCTGGAGATCTGCCTGGATGTGGAACACAGAGGGCCTTTCTGCACCACTGATCTGTGCACAGAAATGGGCATCTCAGGCTGCTGATTCAGGCAAGGGAGCACTCCAAATGTCTGGAGTTCTGCATGGATGTGGAACAGCATGATCTGTGCCCAGGAAGGATAGGAGCTCAGGCTGCAGGTGAAGGCCATCAGGTGGTCTGACTGCCTAGAAATCTGCCTGAGTGTGGAGCAGATGGGTCGCAATGCACCATAATCTGTGCACAGAAAGAGTGGGTGTCTCAGGCTGCTGATCTAGGCAAGGTGGCACTCCAAGTTTCTGGAATTCTGCCTGCGGGTTGAGTGGAGAGGGCTGTGCTGCACCAGAATCTCTGAGGAGCTGGATGAGGCACCCAGCAAGGATATAGACCCATACTGGTTACTGGTCATCAGGCTGGCCCTGGCTGTGTGTCTTACAGAGAAACTGCAGCTGTAGCAGCTCTCCTCTCACCCTAGACCCATGAGAGGGAAGAGCACAGTTCTACTGCCTATGGCTGAGGCACTTTCCAAAATTCTGGCTATGGAAGCCCCTACTCAACTCTAGAGCAAGTGCTCCAATCTTTGGCCTGAGACTACAATGCTGGTGTGGGGCACACTGCCAGGTCACCAAAGAATGTCTGGCTGTGTATGTGACTGTATTAAAATTCCATGCTGCTATTGGTTTTGGGTTGGGGAAAATGCCTGCAGTTCTTTCAGATGTCTTTCCTTCTCAGTGTCTCCAAGCTTCCCTCCAAGTTATCTCTGTGGCTTAGAAGGAACACAGTGCTCCCCCTTTGGCCTGGGTTGCTCAGATCCCTAGTGGAAAGGTCAATCACGAGGGAGGCTCTCTGACTCTCTCACTATAAGATTTCACTCAGTTTTATCAGCCAGGTGCCTTCACAGGGGCTGTTTGCCCCTATTCTCCTCCCCAGGATTTGGGATATCCTTCATGATTCTGGTGGACTCCCATCTCCCTTCTTGAATTAAAGCTCACAGAGTTGATCTTTATGCACTAGTTTGCTATTTCCAAATGGCTTAGGCATGCTAAAAGCTTCTAATCTGCCATTTTTGGGGGAAAAACACAAATATTTTCAAACCAGGAAATTTTGAATGTATAACTGTATAATTTATGATCTCAAACGTTTCCACATTAAAGCTCTGGTGTTCTGTAGCCAAGAAGTGTGTTTACTGGTACAACCCATAACATGACAGCTATGGTTTTGCCCAGTGGATGATTCATTTTTGGCTCAGACTTCTTTATAAATGCACTTTCCCCGTGATTTTCCTCATCATTACAAGGAAAGGAAGATGAACAGTGGGACAAAATAATAGCTTCTTAGTGCTGTAAAAGACAGTAAAATTCTGTAGCAATATTGTTAACTATATTTGAGACAGAGGATCTATATAACTTCTGGGAAATTAAATATAGAAATGGATACTATAAATAATATTTTCTTACTTAAAGCATGAACATTTTTCACAGGTGAAACTATTCTCCTTAAAACAAAAAGTCAACTCCGGATAAATCACAGTAAACTTAAACAACTTGCTGCACAGAAAATGGTAAGCTAAACCTAGACCAGAAGAGAAATTTTGATGGAACAAGAACAAAAATAATTTTCTTAAAAATAATCAGCTAGATACAATTTTCCCCATTCCTAGGGAATAGAAAGGTTACTAGGGGAGCTATGAACGTTTAACAGTTAGACCCTCTAACACAATATTTATAGCTCTTAAAATACGTATTTTGTTTAAACATACCAGCTAATCAATTGCATATAATTATCATTATTTTAATATGCCACGTTATTTTCAATTAATTTACTTCTAACTTTACAAAGCCCTAAGCAAAAGAAGCTTCCAGTGATTACAAATGAAATTCCCATCAGGACTACAACATTGTGTGTGGTCCCCAAATGGACTTGCTAGTGGGAGCAGGAGAAATTGGGAAATGAGTGTCCCACAGAGCTTATCAAAATAGAGATAGAAAACACTATTTCTCTAATAATGCTTGCCTAATTTTTCTCATAATCAGATACTTTACATCGTGATTTTAGCAAAAAGGTCGAGAAGCGATCATAATCAGATACTTCATATAGAGTCAAGTCTGACCCCTTAAATAAATTCCAGTTTCATCATCTGTAGAATGGGTAAGAGTAATAGAAACATCAAAATATGATTGAGAGTCGTGTCCAGTTTAATACTTGTCCTGGACAAACATTTCCTTATATGAACAGTAACTTACATGGTAACTCTGCAATTATAAGAAAAACAAAAAAATTTAAGTTCCTTAATTTACAAATTTCCTCTTTTTCTAGGAATTAAACCTGTATTGATTAATTTCCCTTTTCTATACTGAAACTCTGCCAAGATCCAAACACAGAGAGCATTCCATTATTTATGGGTTCAAGAAGTGTTTAAATGTTTAATAGGACCTAATATGTATACAACGTGAAATATGACATCAGCAATCCACAAGAAACACACAGATTAGTACATAGTTTGCCATTTGTCACTGTAATTTGGCAAGCAAGTTTTCCACAGCTACTAAAAGAGGCAACAATTTTTATACATCTGGAAAGTTTCATTCAAACTGTACTTTAACACTTTTGACTACACTCACAACAGCAATAATAGATAGAGTTATATAGTACTTGTCTTGAGGATAAATTGCTTCAATTATTTTATTCTGAGAAACAATGAGTCAGTCTGATATTAGGGCAGTTATGAAAAACAACATCGTTTTCATTCTTCAGACTATTTCACTGATCACAGAGACCTTCTCAAAATGTACTTTTACTAAACTCGTCTTAAAAGCCTATTTTTTTCTACAGTATCTGGTCGTTTTTGTACTTTACTTAGTGATATGTCTTATAAAGTGAGATCGCATTTCTCCCTCCAACAAAACTGCATGTGTGTAGTGAGAATCTGTGCTAGTGTTCTCTAACTTTTTCTATACCTACAAAATATAAAGAAGATTATTATCTATCTAAAATGTTTTCTACAATGTGCTAAACATCAATAGGGACACAATGAATGCATTTATTTCATCCAAAACCACAAGGCTAGGTTTTAAGAAGCCTAATATCAATGAGAAAGAATTTTAAATGGCTTCTGTAGGCCCAGTCTAGAAAGCTATAGTAAACTGAAGCACTGTAATATGACCAAATAAATTTCATGGCACCTTTAAATTGTTAGTGTAATCCACGTAATGTTAACATTTGTTCATTTTGATATCAACTTTTATGACAAGTGAAACTGCCATTTTTTATTGCCACTGCTTGCAGACATGAATAGATACTCAAAAGGAAATAAAAATGAACAAACACACGATTGTACCACAAATGTTTTAATTAAGATTATCCACGTAATTTGCATCACCCGTTTAAATTGTTTAGAGCCGATTTTTATTTTCTCCTCACTGACAAAGATGGGCTTAATATTCCCCTCAGTTTGATTATGTTTTAGATAGTTATCCTCCTTACCCTATTCCTGCCTTCCCTTTCCTTTTCTTTTTGTTTTTGTTTTTTGAGACGGAGCCTCACTCTATTGCCCAGGCTAGAGTGCAGTGGCATGATATTGGCTCACTGCAACCTCTGCCTCTCAGGTTCAATGATTCTTATATCTCAGTCTCCCAAGTAGCTGGGACTATAGGTGCCTACCACCATGCACAGCTGATTTTTTGTAATTTTAGTAGAGACGGGGTTTCACCATGTTGGCCAGGCTGGTCTCAAACTCCTGACCTCAGGTGATTCACCTGCCTTGGCCTCCCAAAGTATTGAGATTACAGGCATGAGCCACTGACTTCCCTTTTCTTAGATAAGTTACTTTAGAAAACTTGTAATTGTTTTCTCTTCTCCTTTGAGATGTAAATCATTTAAAATTCTTGCCAGTTGTCTTTGGGTAATGCCAATTAGCAAACACAGGTGACTTATATAACTTACCCCACCTCAGCTCTTAACTCTCCAGCTCTTGTTTTAAGAGTAGCTGAGTTTCAACAGACTTCTAGCCTCTCTCCCATATTTCACTATTGTTGAATTAAGCCCTTTTTGTCCATTCAACTTGACCACCCAAGACTGGACTTCACAAGGTATAGAGTTGACATAAGAACCTCTTTTATTCATAAATTACTCAGTCTCAGGTAGTTCTTTATAGCAATGTGAGAATGGACTAATACAATAGTATATAAGTAACTTAAAATATGTTATTCTTATTTACCTATTAAGGTTATATTATGCTAACGGGCCTGTGCCTAGCATTGTCCATAGCCCAAAGCAGATTTTCAGAAATTATTTGCTGATAGGACAATTAGGTGCTTCTAATCAGGGCCGGTTTTGTTATATGATGACCAAGGTGAATTATGGTCAATGAATTCTTCAGGTATGTTCAATTAGCACTGTATAGAGACTGGACTTAAGATTTTTTAATTAGAGAGAAGACTGATTTTGCAATAATTTTTTTATAATTTAATACAAACTGAAAAGTGTTTAATGAATCTGATTCCATTACTCTAAATATTTTATGCATTGAATTAAAAGTAAAAAGTATCTTCAGTCTTTGCTGTTCTTTCTTATAATTTCCACACAGGACAATTCTTGTGCTTTCACTGGTGTGGTAATTGCTTTCATCTGTGAACAGTTAAAGAACCCTGTCCATTTCTCTTTACTAACCACATTATTTGAAAATCAATCATTAGATTACATCAAGTAGACTGAAAAGTAATATGTCTATATATGTATTCAATAGTCTTTCTGCTCAGAACCAGAAAGTAGATAGCAGTGGCCTTTTATTTCAGTAGTCTCTCTGTGTTCAACTCTTTATTATAGAATAAATCCACTTAGCATAGTTCACAAAAAATACAGTTGGGAAAGGATTTACCTTAGAAAGACCAAAGCAAGTCATGGGATTCCTTTTCTTCTTATGAAAAAAGATATCACATTTCTCTTGAAAACAATTTTGGAAAATAGGCCTATTTCCTCATAGTAACGCTGCTCTACTTATGTATTTATTTGATTTTAATCTGACTAATGAAAAAATCCACAACAATTTTTGGCGCTGAAGTTTGCTTTTTGGTTGGGCTTGAATGTAATTTTACCTCATGTTGAGAAAGAATTGGCTGCAGAAACAAACTTGAAGCTGACAGAGAAAATGCATTTTAAGTTAGTATGTCAATTTAGTAAACACTTTTAGTGAAGAAAAATGAGAAGTCAACTAAATACTTCTAATTACCTTTAGTTATGGTAGATATTCTGGTGAGAAGTTATGATATTATGTTTATTTGTTTTAATTACACAGGCCTTTTAACATTCAGTTTATGGTGATATTGAGAATTAATATTTTAAAAATTTGAATGAATTGTTACTGACAGATCTTACTGTAAGGGGGCAAAACAAGTATTCTGTTGATAATTCTCTTGTTTAGGAATACACTTTATTAGACACTGTGGGTTATACAAAGGTACAATATTATTTTCTTTTCTGAAAAGGAGACTTTGGGCCAAATTAGGGAAATGAATCTGCATAATATATAAAGGTTTTTCAACTTTCTAGGCAAAAATTATAATGCCAAATGATATTTCTTCTCTGATGGAATTTCCACGTGTGGGTATGACTTCTGTGTAAGAAGCCAGTTAAGGAGAAAAGTAGCTAACAAGGACGCTTCTGTGGATAGCTAGAGTTCCTCTTTATAAAGTAATAGTAGACTGTGATTTTACCTTTCTTTTTTCTTCCCATCCCTTCAGGTAAAGTTTTCTTTAACAGCATACTTTGGTATTTAGAAAAATAAACAGGGAGCTCTGCTTACAATGGGGATGAGTAGTTTAGAGACACGGATATCATGTTATTTGAAGTTATTGTAGCTCAGAGTAAAGGTGCAACGTTAGACCAGATAGATTCTGAAAAGGAAAATATTCCCTGGAGATCGGTGAAACACATGGGAGAGGACTGAACTTTCAGTCTTCATGCAGACAGAGCTCTTGGACTGCAGTAATTGGCTGTTTAATAGAGTGGTACTGGCTGAACTACAGAAAGAAAAAATGAGAACTCAAGGGATCACAGAATAAAAGATGGCATTATTTGTGGATAAAAATATTAATTGAAATTACTGTCATTTTGTCCTCAACTTATATAAGGCAAGTGGCATCAAAATCATCTTTTTATCAATCATGATTTTTACAAATTGAAGCACAAAGAGTGAGGGTATGTAAGAGAGAAAAAAATCACAAAAATGATGATGAAGTGGAATCTGCATGAAGGCCAATACCTCCAGGACTCATAAAAATAAAGAGCTGAAAATTCCATCCATGAATGTAAGAAAAATTCTTCAAATCTAGACAATAATATTCACCCATCCTAGCCCTCAAATTGTTCATTACAACAGATCTCAACTACTTTTCCTCATGTAAATTTAGGAGGCTTTGCAGATCAGCCTGGTATATTAATTTTTAACCAGAAGATTCAACTAATATTTCTATTTGGATTTTGTTTGTTGAGGATCTTGTAAAGTCAACTAGAATAGTGGAAGGTCCTTGAGAGCTAATCTGTATGACAGAGTACTCAGTTATGAGTTATTCAAAGTTGCTTTGCAATTAGGGCTTTAGGCAAAAAGAGGCAAATAGTCACTGATGTTAAAAATATTCTGACAGTGCAAATAAAGATGATCCCTCAAAGTGTGCTGGGATTCCAGGCTAAGTCTTAGACTATTTCTTTTCTAATTAGAATATACTAAAGGTAGAAGAATAAAGAAGAGCCTATATCTAACTCCAGCATATTTACACCCTAATTAACTCTGTTAAGATTTTAAATTTTACTTGATGTGATATTATGTGTTATCCACATATTTTAATATTTCAGATTTAGAATTGCTTTTTACCACTAATAGTTTCAACATCAGAAAAAATACATACACATTTTATTTAACTTTCCAAAACCTGATTCCATAAACATGTGAAATAAAATCATACTATTTCTTTCATGTATATTATAATTGCTCACTTTGACTTACCCTGTATATCTATAGATCATTAAGTACTAATTATTTTATAAACATTTTTAATCAGCATTAGTAGTTTCCTGCATATCAATGGAGGGCCATGAAGTGATTTAAAATCTTTGTTTTTAAATTTGGCTAAATATTTTCCCTTTTATTTTTTCCAGTTTGTTTATCTGACTCTCAAGTTGTAACTGTAGGCATCAAGCAAAAACATTTCTAGAGGAATAAAACATAGTTCAATTATCTTTTTGGACATAATATAATCAAAGGTCTTCTGTGGTACTCTAGCCTATCTTTAAAAGGTTATCAGAAGAGAATACATATCTTGAAAGTATAATTCATTCTAACATAAAAAATTTGACTATCTATACCAGAAGTGGAATTACTACAAAATGATTAGTTTTTGATAGATGAATCTTATTAACTATTAACTCATAAGACAATATTTGCCGGGCACGGTGGCTCAAGCCTGTAATCCCAGCACTTTGGGAGGCCGAGGCGGGTGGATCGCGAAGTCAAGAGATCGAGACCATCCTAGTCAACATGGTGAAACCCTGTCTCTACTAAAAATACAAAACATTAGCTGGGCATGGTGGCGCGTGCCTGTAATCCCAGCTACTCAGGAGATTGAGGCAGGAGAATTGCCTGAACCCGGGAGGCGGATGTTGCGGTGAGCCAAGATGGCTCCATTGCACTCCAGCCTGGGTAACAAGAGTGAAACTCTGTCTCAAAAAAAAAAAAAAAAAAAGAGAGAATATTTATTGAGCTCCTTTTATTTTTGAGATGGAGTCTTGCTCTGTCACTCAGGCTGGAGTCTCGTTCTGTCACCCAGGCTAGAGTGCAGTGGTGCGATATTGGCTCATTGCAACCTCCACCTCCCAGATTCAAGATGTATCCTACCTCAGCTTTCCAAGTAGCTGGGATTACAAGTGGCGATCACCATACCTGGCTAATTTTCCTATTTTTAGTAGAGATGAGGTTTCACCATATTGCCAGGCTGGTCTTTAACTCCTGACCTCAGGGGATCCACCAGCCTCGGCCTCCCAAAATGCTGGGATTACAGGGGTGAGCCACCACTCCCAGCCTACTGAGCTACTTCTATCTGCCCTATATTATATCACAGCTGAGTTCATATTGTAATAGAAGAGGTAGTCAAAGGAAAGAAAAAAGTGAGTTAACAGACATGTACATGAGAACAAAATAATTAGGTGAAAGCTGGAGGCAGGGTAAGGGTAAATGGGTATATTTGTTTCTCTTGTTCAGGATAGAATAAACAAGAAATAATTCAAATGAATAGAAATTGTGTCAAGTTCAGTATATAGGTAACTTCTATATCATCAACTGTTGCATAATTAAACAGAGAATACAAATATAATTTTCACTATGTCATTCCTGAAAGTGAGGTCACAGCTTACATTCTCCCTCTGTCCCTTTTCATGTATCAATGCAAAATCTTTAAGTAATTTAGGACATCACTACATCATGGTATAATTCCTATTATCTTTTAAATTATGACTTATTGTTAAGTCCAACTGTGAGAAGTTAGGATCAAATAGTCTGATGGGAAGTTCAGACTATTTGAAAGTAGAGTTCCAGAGTTCGAATCTTCTCTTACTTTCTAAATACATAATTTACAGCAAGTCATTATACTCCTTGGCACTTCTCTTTAAAATGAGGAAGGGCACGCATGCCTAGTTTAATGAATGATTTATTTGAAATCACTGTATAGAGTCTAAAGTAATGAATATATTTTGATTATATTGACAAACTTATATAATGATTATGATTTTGGCACCCTTTTCCAGCTGAATATGAAAATAAATATTTTGGTACTTTGTGAAATTTCATGGAAACGCCTATAGAGAAAATTTTTAAAGAAGGAATAAATATTACAGAAGGTGAAGACCTAAATGGTTTTAGATTATACCCCCTGCCCCACCCACCCCATCACCAGATATGCTCTGGCATGCTCATGAACAAGGAAAAAAAAATCTTTTTGAATACTTAAGAATGTTGGCAAGGTATAAGAGATGCATTGGAAATAAAATCCTGTATAAAGACTTTAAGATGAAAATGCCTCTATTTTAAGTAGTTAAAAATGTCAGGACATGTGAAGGACAAGAATAGACTGAATAGATTAGCATGTTAACAGCTTTGTGGAGTATGAAAAAGTGTCTGAAATGTATTGATTGGTGGCATATACCAGATCAGAAAATAGTGGAAGGGCACATTAGGCTAAAATGTTGATATATTCAAGGTTAATATAGTTTGTAACTCATAAGACAGGTTGTGTAATACACAGAAAGGGAGAATGTCATAACTGAGATCAAAGTGAATTATGTTTATTCTAATTTAATTCTTCACACAGTGTTTATAACAAATTGAGAGGAAAACCAGGCATTGGACACATTTCAACGGACAGTTGAATTCAAAGAATCTCTCTTTTTGGAAGTTTTGGCTGTAGTTCTTAAAGAAATTAGAAAATCTAAATTGCCTTGAAAGAAACCAGACAACGTTTTTTATGTTAGGCAAAATTAGGTACTGGTCCAGAGAAACAGCTGTTCTTAGACTTACAAAATTTAAACTTAGTACCTTCATTTCTCAGCGACTATAAAATAATTTAGGCTATCTTAATAATTTAGGCTTATCATATATGATACGATATCATATGTGAGATTAAAAAACTTAGGTTTGTACTTTATAAGTGTAGATCCAGATAGCTCAAGGATTGAGCTGTAGAGTATAAATTGTGATCGAGGGGCAGATTTGGGAAATTCAAAATGAGCCAGAAATAGTATTAAGGATAAAGTAAGCAAGGAATTCATGACAACATATTATTTGAGATAAAGATTCATGGGAAGTGTAATAGAAAAAAAAAAAAACAATTTTTGTAATAGCATTAAATAAGAATTGTTGCTTTGTATTACTTTTGTGTAGTTAGTTCACGAATGTCTAAATTATATTGTTCCAAGAGCCAGTTTGCCAGAGTAGCCATCAGCATAAACTTGTACCTGTATCTTCAGGCTTTGTGTCTTCACGCTAACCCCGCCCCTACCCCAGTCACTATTGACCGGCCAGTGATCCATGTATTAGATCTTTGTAATAGATGCTAGAATTCAGCCACCTATGATGAGCTTGAAGATGTACTTAGGGGTTCATGGAAAAAGAAACATAAGCTTAAATAAAGACTGTTCAGAAGTTTGGTTTGGGCAGCTAGTGATCTCTCTCGATGACATCATGGTCATCATGCCCACCTATAATATAAAAGAAAAATAACAAAAATTAAAACTACCAAGTAAGAAATCTTTAACCATGTAAGACTAATGAGACTGTGTGAATGCTGTTATAAACCATGACAACAAAATCTTTAGCCCAAAAAGTAAAAGTTGTTCAGCTTTAATTTCTAACTTTGAAGCTTTGTGTAATGTTCCACGATGTTTCCTTTAATATGATAATACTCCACATCATTATGGATTCAAACAGAAAATGAGAAGGTTTATAAAAAGAAAAGAAGAATAACAATTTAAGTATAATTGTTCCCTATTTAAAGGAGATTCAAGAAAATCATCTTTAAATAAACATTTGACTATTTAATTGTGCATTTCCCTAATCCTTGTTTTGTTTGGAATAAAGCTTACACATGATAAATCGCTAATTGCTAAATATATTGAGCAAAAATGGTTGGGAAAATATTTTATAATTTGATTCATTGTTTATTACAATTCTGTGCTTTGTAAAAGAATTCTAAAATAATCATATTTACTCTTTAACTATACTAGGGGACCTATACATCATTTCAATGTGATACTTTTTAAAATTCAATATCTTAAAAAAGAAAACTTCACTGCACCTTAGAACTAGTTAATATGCAGTCCTGAAATATTATGGACAAAAACGCACATCCAGTTACATCTTGATTTGCAAGTCTCAGACAACCCAAACATATATAGAGTTTTGATTCTCTCAGTTTTTAAGATTTTGATGTTTGAAAGTATATCTTAGAAATATACTTTGCTTTGAAATCATTACCTAAAATATCTACTTGTTTAGGGTCATTTATCTGAAATTTCCCATTTATTTTTAAGAAATTTTCTATTGTTTAAATGTAAGCTATTTACTCATTATGCAAAAAATAACCACAATCATTCTTTGTACTCTATGTAGATAAAATCCATAAAAGAGATAATAGCCAGGCACAGTGGCTCATGCCTGCAATCCCAGCACTTTGGGAGGCTGAGGCAGGTGGATCATCTGAGGTCAAGAGTTTGAAACCAGCCTGATTAACATGGTAAAACCCCATCTTTGCTAAAAATACCAAAAAAAAAAAGTTAGCTGGACATGGTGAAGGGCACCTGTAATCCCAGCTATTTTGGAGGCTGAGACAGGAGAAAACCTTCAACCCGGGAGGCAGAAGTTGCAGTGAGCCAAGATCGCACCACTGCACTCCAGCCTGGGTGACAGAGTGACAGCCTATCTCAAAAGCATAAATTAAAAAAATAAAAAAAAGATAGTAAATACCTAAAATGAATTATTAAATTTCATTGCAGAACTTTAGATGTACTAAAGAGATACAAATTACCTTCACCAGTTTATCACACTTTCCATAGTGCAAATCCATTCCAGAGATCACTAGGTGTACACATTGCCCTAATATTGGATTATTGACAGCAATGATTATAAAATTTATCCTATTTGTGCACTCAGACTTTCACTTGCTGGCCATTTTTACTCTGGAAACCTTGATATCTCTAAGTTCTCCCATTATGTAACTATGGTTTTCATCACTTTAGCGTGACCAGTCTTGTCTGAGATGGGCCACTTCAGGTACAACATATCATGCTCCAGTGGTTTGTTCCTTCCTGCTTCCTGGCGGTGAATACCCCTGACTCTCAATTCAATTTTCTCTCTATGTTGTCCCAATCCAGCTTGCCTATTATGAGACTTAACATCTTACTCATTTTGGTATGATCCTTCAGCTACCACTTCCTCACCTCCCACTCATGTAGTTCCTAGATACACATAAATAAAACAGTAACTTAGTTGCTGATTATTCAATGTATGGTTAGTTTATTTGTCGATGTTTGACATTGTGCAAGAGAGACAATGTAATGTAATTTTTAAGGCTATGAGATTTACAATTTGAAATAAATCTGTGTTTGAAATATGCCTCTACTAATTTGCTGTGTGACATTATGGGATTTAGTCAATTTCTATCAGCATCTGTTTTCTTTGATGTAAGAGTGGGAGAGAAGTATTAATTTATTTATTAAAGTCATTGTAAGGATTCAGTAAGATAATAGATTTAAGAATTTAACATATAACTGGGAAAATATAAGAATTTCAAAATGAAAAGGACGGCTATACACGATCATAACACTCTTGTCATGATTTTGGAAAAATCTGGTGTACTTCTAAAACTGTTAGTTTAATACTCTATTGCTCCAGTCAGGATATGCTAAGTTGTGCTCCCATAATAAATACATGCAAAAAGCTCAAAGGGTTAAAAAACGATTTATTTTTCAGACATGCTACATGTCCATTTCAGGTCAGCTACAGAACTCTGCTATGTGTCATCACGTTCTGTCTTTGGACCTGATGATGAAACAACAGCCACTATCTAGAACATACAAATCACCATTGCAACAGTAAATAGCAGTGCACATTGTCAGTGTGCAGGCACCTAAAACTTCTTGCTTCAAACTGGCATGCTTTGCCCTCACATTTCATTGGCTGGAGCAAGCTGCATAATCACATTTAAAGGTGGCAGGAAAATCCAATTCTGCATTCACCTAAAAGAGAGAGAAAAAAAATTTTTGATGGATAGCATTAATATCTATGATAGTTATCATGTTTCATTCCTCCCAGTTACTATATTAAAAAATAAGAAAAAAAAGAACTCAGAATTTACAAGGGAAGGTCACAAGGAGCACTTTTCTTAGAGACAAAAACTTCTTTCAGTTAGCTTTACTTTGAAATACTCCTGAAACAAAAGTATTCTTGCTGAAAAGTGAGATAGATCTCTGATTCCTAAAGTAACTCTGTAGAATCCAACCTTCTAGATGGTAAGAAGAAGGTCTTGTTACAGCCCACAATTTTATTCAAGGATCCTCTTAGTTGTGACTGTGTATCAGAGTCATTTGTTTTATTTCATTTTGTCTTTAACATACACATGGTTGGGCTTCACAGAAGAGCTAACTTGAATTTCAAACAGGATCTTACTGGGTGGTCAAAAACTAAAAGTGCCACCCTATTCAAAGGTAGGAATCAATCTACTTTGATTTTTAATTCATTTCTAATGAGATTCTTAGACACATGTAAAAGACATATGTGAATGAAGAATGTAAAAAAAATTTTCCTAAAATTGCAAGTGCATATCATGCACACACACACACACACACACACACACATATATGCATATATACTCTTTCACGTGTATATAAAATATATATTAAATTATAATCTAACATAAACATGTATATTCTTCTTTAGTTATTCATATTTTGTTTATACTTACAAACCTTGGGAAACTAGATGTAGAAATGGGACTAAAATATTACATTTGTTAATCATATTTATCATAAAATGTGTATATTTTTCTTTTTTTTAGATAATCATAGTTTGTAGGATTTTCTTACTTTAAGAATGCTAGGTACGTTAGTGAATTCCTTATACAATGACAACAACATCTTTTTTTTTGTTAAAAAATTTATTTAAATAGGTTTTTGGGGAACAGGTGAAGTTTGATTACATGAATGGTTTATTTACTGGTGATTTCTGAGATTTTGGTGTTCCGATCACCCAAGCAGTGTAAACTGTACCCAATGTGTAATATTTTATCCTTCACCTTCTCCCATCTTTTTCCCAAAGCTCATTTTATCATATTTAAGCTTTCGCATCTTCATAGCTTAGCTCACATTTATGAGTGAGAACATAGGATGTCTGGTTTTCCATTTCTAAGTTACTTCACTTAGAATTGCATTTTTCTGATTATTAGTGATGTTGAGCATTTTTTCATGTTTGTTGGCCATTTCTATACCTTCTTTTGAGAATTCTGTTTATGTCCTTAGCCCACTTTTTGAATGGAATTGTTTGCTTTTTTCTTCCTGATTTGTTTGAATTCCTTGCAGATTCTGGCTATTAGTCATTTGTCAGATGTATGCATTGTTAAGATTTTCTTCCATTCTGTGCGTTGTCTGTGTTACTATGCTGATTGTTTCTTTTTCTGTGCAGAATTTTTTAGTTTAACTAAGTCTGATCTATTTATCTTTGTTTTTGTTGCATTTGCTTTGGGGCCCTTAGTCATGAAGTCTTTTCCAAAGCCAATGTCTGGAAGCACTTCCCCAAGGTTATCTTCTAGAATTTTTATGGTTTCCGATATTAGATTTAAGTATTTGATCCATCTTGAGTTGATTTTTGTATAAAGTGAGAGATGGTGATCCAGTTTCATTCTTCTACATGTGGCTAGCCAATTATCCCAGCACCATTTATTGAACAGGGTGCCTTTCCCCTCTTGATGTTTTTGTTTGAAGTCAGATAGTACAATATCTCCAGATTTGCTCTTTTTGCTTAGTCTTGCTTTGGCTATGTGGGTTTGTTTTTTGGTTTCATATGAACTTTAGGATTGGTTTTTCTAGTTCTATGAAGAATGATGTTGGTATTTTGATTTGAACTGCATTGAATTGGTAGACTGATTTTGGCACTGTGGTCATTTTCACAATATTGATTCTACCCACCCAATGATTAACATTCAGCTCCTTGTTATATATGCAAATTTCTGCAGCAGGTTTGATTTTGTCCTCAGAAAATGGGATTTTATTTTCTAACACATTGTCAGCCTGCAAATTTTCCAAAATTTCTTCTGCCAAATTATCTCTCTCAGGTTCAAAGTTTCACAAATCTCTAGGGCAGGGGCAAAATGCCATGAATCTCTTTGCTAACACATAGAAAGAATCACCTTTGCTCCAGTTCCCAAGAAAGTCCTCATCTCCATTTGATACCACCTCAGCTTCAATTTCATTGTCCATATCATTATTAACATTTTGGTCAAAGCCATTGAACAAGTCTCTAGGGAATTCCAAACTTTCCCACATTTTCCTGTATTCTTCTGATTCCTCCAAACTGTTCTAACCTCTGCCTATGAACCAGTTACAAAGCTGCTTCCACATTTTTGGGTATTTTTTTCAGTGGCACACCACTCTACTGATACCAATTTACTGTATTAATTCATTTCCATCCTGCTGATGAAGACATACCCAAGACTGGGTAATTTACAAAAGAAAGAGTTTTAATTAGACTTATAGTTTCACATAGCTGGGGAAACCTCAGAATCATGGTAGAAGGCAAGGGACAGTAAGTCACATCTTACGTGGATTACATGAGGCAAAGAGAGAGAAGCTTCTGTAGGGAAACTCCCTCTTATAATACCATCAGATCTGGTGAGACACATTTGCTATCATAAGAGCATGAGAAACACAGGCCTCCATTATTCAGTTACCTCACACTGGGCCCTTCCCACAATATGTGGGAATTCAAGATGAGATTTGGGTGGTGACACTGTCAAACCATATCAAGTTCCTATTTTATGCTACTGTAGTCTGCGAGAGTACTTGATGTAATTTTGATTTTATTATATGTATTGAGACTTGTTTTGTGGTCTATCATATCATCTGTTTTGGAGAATGTTCCATGTGCTGATGAATAGTATGGATATTCTGCAGTTGTTGGGTAGAATGTTCTGTAAATATCTGTTAACCCCAATTGTTTGCGGGTATAGTTTAAGTTCATTGTTTCTTTGTTGACCTTCTGTCTTGATTACCTGCCTAGTGCTCTCCATGAAGTACTAAAGCCCCTCACTATTATTGTGTTGCTGTCGATGTCGTTTCTTAGATCTAGTAGTAAGTGTTTTATAAATTTGAGAGCTTCAGTGTTAAGTGCATATATAACATATATGCATATAATCTAGGATTGTGATATTTTCCTGCTGGACAAGTCTTTTCATCATGCAATGTCTCTCTTTGTCTTTTTTAACTGCTGTTGCTTTACACTTTGTTTTGTCTGATAGCCACTCCTGCTTGCTTTTCATGCATATTTGCATGGAATATCTTTTCCCACACCTTTACCATAAGTTTAAGGGGGTCCTTATGTGTTAGGCGAGTCTCTTGAAGATAATATATACTTTATTGGTGGATTGTTACCCATTCGGTCATTCTGTATCTTTTAAGTGAAGCATTTATGCCATTTACATTCAACGTTAGTATTGAGATATGAGGTACTATTCTATTCATCATGCTATTTGTTGCATAAATACCTTGTTTTTTTTAATTGTGTTGTTGTTTTATAGGTCCTGGGAGATTTATGAATTTAAAGAGATTCTTTCTTAGTATATTTTAAGGATTTATTTTAAGATCTAGTACTCCTTTCAGCACTTCTCATAATGCTGGCCTGGTAGTGGCAAATTCTCTCAGCATTTGTTTTTCTGAGAAAGACTGTGCCTTTCCTTCATTTATGAAGCTTAATTTTGCTGGATCCAAAATTCTTGGCTGCTAAATTGTTTTGTTTAGGAGGTTAAAGATACAACCCAATCCCTTTTAGCTTGTAGAGATCTGTTGATCAATCTTCTGTTAATCTGATAGGTTTTCCTTTATAGGTTACCCAAGGTGTTTTCCTTGCAACTCTTAAGATTCTTTCGTTTTTCTTAACTTTAGATAGCGTGATGACTATGTTCCTAGGCAATGATCTTTTACAATGAATTTCCCAAGTGTCCTTTGGGCTTCTTGTTTTTGGATATCTAGATCTCTAGCAAAGCTGGGGAAGATTTCCTTGATTATTCCCTCAAATATGTTTTCCAAATGTTGAAGTTTCTCTTCTTCTTCCAGAGCACCAATTATTCTTAAGTTTGGTCATTTAACATAATCTCAAATTTTTTGGAGGCTTTGTTCATTTTTTAATATTTTGGCTTCATCTTTGTTGTATTAGATTAATTAAAAAGCCTTGTTTTCAAGCTCTGAAGTTTTTTCTTCTACTTGTTCAATTATATTCCTGAGACTCCCCAGTGTATTTTGCATTTCTCTAAGTGTATTCTTCATTTCAAGGAGTTGTGATTGTTTCTTATTTATGCTACCTTTTTCTCTGGAGATTTTCTTATACATATCCTGTAACATTAAAAAAATTTCTTTAAGTTGGTATTCATCTTTCTCTGGTGCCTCCTTGAATAGCTTAATAACTGACATTTTGAATTCTTTTTCTTGGCAATTCAGAGATTTCTTCTTGGTTTGGGTCCACTGCTGGTAAGCTGATTTGTTCTTTTGGGGGTGTTAAAGAACCATGTTTTGTTATATTACCAGAATTGTTTATTTGGTTCCTTCTCATTTGGGTAGACTATGTCAGAGGGAAGATCTGGGACTCAAGTGCTGCTGTCCAGATTCTTTTATCCCATAGGGTGCTCCCTTACAGTGATGTGCTCTTCTCTTCCCCTAGGGTCATGTCTTCCTGAGAGCCAAACTGTAGTAATTTTTATTTCTCTTCTGAATCTAGTCATCCGACAGATCTACTGGGCTCTTGTCTGGTACTGGGGAGTATGTACAAAGAGTCCTGTGATGTCCTGATCCATCTTCAGGTCTCTCAGCCATAGATACCAGCACCTGCTCCAGTGGAGGCAGCAAGGGAGTGAAGTGAACTCTGCAAGATTCCTTGGTATTTTTGTTTAGTGCACTGGTGTTGTGTTGGTTGGCCTCCAGCCAGGAAGTGGCGCTTTTTTTTTCAGACGAAGCTTTGCTCTTGTTGCCCAGGCTGGAGTACAATGGCACGATCTCAGCTCACCACAACCTCTACCTCCCGAGTTCAAGCAATTCTCCTGCTTCAGCCTTCTGAGTAGCTGGAATTATAGGCATGTATCACCACACCCCCTAATTTGATATTTTTAGTAGAAATGTGGCTACTCCATGTGGGTCAGGCTGGTCTTGATCTCCTGACCTCAGGTGATCTTCCTGCTTCGGCCTCCCAAAGTGCTGGAATTACAGGTGTGAGCTGCCGTACCTAGCCAAGGAAGTGGTCCTTTCAAGAGAGCATCACCTGTGGTAGTATAGGGAGGATATCAGTTTGCCCTAGGATCACTTGGAAAAGTATTTGGTTTCTTAGGCAGTGGGCAGGGCCCTACAGCTCCCAGGAGATTATGTCCTGTGTCTTTGACCACCACGGTGGTAGAAAAAGACCATGAGGTAGGGGCAGCGTTAGGCATGTCTGAGTTCAGAACTCTCCTTGTGCAGGGCTTGCTATGGCTGCTGTTGAGGATGGGGGTGTGGCTCTCAGGCCAATGGAACTAAGTTCCTAGGAGTATTGTGGCTGCCTCTGCTGCATCATACAGGTTTCCAGGAAAGTGGGGGACAAATGGCACTTAAAGGCCTCACCCAGCTCCCACACAGCTTAAAAGGCTGTTCTCACTCCCACTGTGCCCCGTACAACACCAAGTTTATTTCCAGGCAGTGGGTGAGCAGAGCTGAGAACTTGATCCAGGCCACAAGCCTCCCTGCTGAAAAAGCAAACAGGACTTTCAGGTTTTGCATCTCCTCACCTGCCATGGCTTCTGTGCTCCTGCCTGCACTCCTGGTTTGCCCCTCCCCAAGGCTTTGTCCGGGAAACTTCTCATTTGGTTGAAATTGTTACTAAGGTCAGCTGGAAGTTTCCTTCTCCCTATAGTCTTTCCCTTATTCCACTGGTAGCCCTCCCAAGGATGCCTGTGAGACAAAGTCACAAATGGTTTCCCTGGGCACTGAGAGTGCTCACAAGGCTCTTGCTGCTGCTTCCTCTACCCCTATGTTTCACTGGGCTGTATAAATTCATCTCAGCTCCAGGTGAGGTCAAATCCATCTGTGATCTGGACTTTTAGCTGCCCCAGTGAGGATATGTGTTTGGAGACAGATGACCCCTTTTTCACACTTTCACACTTTGGGGACTAACAGTTTCTTGGCTGTCTCCTTCAGCCTGCAGCAGCAATCCACTTCCTTCAATGTGTCCGTGGATGTTCCTGCAGTAATACATGGAGTGAAGGTTCATGATGTGAGCCTCCACCACATGCTGCTCTGTCTGTCTGAGTAGGTGCTTCAAGTTAATTGTGTCTCCCATCCACCATTTTCTCCCCTAATTTCTTCAAAAAGTTTATATATTTTATAGCAGCGTGTTGTAAGCATTTAGCACATGTAAATCAAGTACATTTTCATAATGAGTTTTTCCTTGATTTATCTATTTACATGATTTAAGATGAAACAATCGCCATCTAGGAAGGTCACCTCAGCACTAATAATCTTATAGTATGGTAATATCATTTTAATTTTTAAAAAAACTTGAGCTTTCAAGCACTGTTCTGTTTCCTTTTAAAGTTAAGAGTGCCAAATTATTTGATCCAGGTATCATACATGCATAATTACTCTTAGTGGATTAGGCTAAGACATTTTTATGCAGATAAGAATTAAAGCCGGTAATGGGCAAAAGAAAGTCTATATATTGATAGTGGTCAAAACAAATAGGAGCCAAAGCTGAGTCTTTCCAGAATCAAATATTAAATTGGATTTATTGATTCCCATTGATAGAGACTGCTGTAAGCAGAATGTGTAATTCCATGCAAAGGTAATTGTTTAAACATCCCTTAGAGAAATAGTAAATTCCTAACACTATATGGAAAGTCCTAAGAAGCATATCAGAATCCGTTAACTTGTAAATTTATGTCATAGAATTATTCAAAACAATCCTTCAATGTATGCCATATTACAAAATTTAAAACAAGCAAACTCAGTCTCAAAGAAGTTACCTAATTTTCATATGGCTTTCAAGCTAGTAAGTGGTAAGGCCAGAATCTGATGCCAAGATTTGTCTATCATTAAGGACAAGTTTCTTCTCTACCTCTGAAACAACACAGAGAGACACCAGCCCCATGCTGTCTATGTCCAATTATTTATTACTTGCATACCCAAAACATGGCACAGTGACTTGCTTACAGTAAGTTGAATGTTTGTTATGATGTAAAGAAAGAAAGTATCATTCCTTCCTGCTTATCTATGCCACTCTCAGAAGACTGCAAACTTCGATTTAAGGCAGAATTAACTATGGAGCTTAACGATTCATTTCTGATTTAAAAAAAAAATACTAGACATCTCTTTAAATTTCTGTGCCTTTAATGTCTACATTTCTAAAGAGATCCTTTCTTCAGCTATCTGGTTTGAAGGAAGGAGTAGAGCACATGTAGAGCACATTTGAGGAAAGGGAGAATTAGGCAAACCCATTTCAAAGAGAATGGTTTTATTTTTCCCTCTCTGTTTTTGCCTCTCATATATAAGGTTCTCTGTATTTTTAAAAGAGTATGATAGGAAAAAGACAAAGCCACCAAAATAATGTATTTTATCTTTATGTGGTCTAGTGAGATATATATTGTTATTATTTCAATCTTATAAATTATGCACCAAAGCCCATAGAGAATCAATATTTTACTCCAAATCAGATAAATGAGTAGTAAAATAGTTAGAGTTGAAAAATCTCACAAAAATCAGATTCCAGGATCTGTGGTCTTAAACACGGAACACTTAGAATATTGCCTGGCATAACGTAAGTATTCAATAAGCGCTTTATTGTTGTATTGCTTTTCCTCAACCTTTTATGGTTTTACTTTTCTTCAGCTATCGTACATCGGATGTTTTCTACTTTGATAAGATATTGAAAGGTAAAAATGATCAAACTTGTAAAGTGAATAACTATATAAGTCTATCCACTCTGACTACTGCAAAATGGGTATGAGAAGAATCAGATTCCTTTTATAATTTGTTATAAGATAAATTTTGTTATTTAATAAAATAAATATATTCAACATGGAAAAATAGAACCCAAAATCAAAGGAAAAGGCAGAATGAACTTGATTGATTAGTAAGTATAAAATAAATTGATTAAAAAAATGGTAGTCACAGTGGCTCACACCTGTAATCCCAGCACTTTTGGGGTGACTTCGGCAGGAGAATCACTTAAGCCCAAGAAGTTGCTGCAGTGAGCCATGACTGTGCCACTGCACTTCAGCCTGAGTGACATAGCAATACCAAACCCTCTCTCTAAATAAATACATAAACAAAGTTTAAATATACAGACAGGCAAAACAGACCAAAAATTTAAATAACAATTTATGTCTTACAACATTCTTTGAGGAAATAAAAAAAGGTGTAAGCCACTCAACTCATTTTATAATGTTGGTGTACCTTGATTTCAAAATGCATGTGTTAGTCTCTATTGATTACATTACAATTTGAGATAACATAGAAAAGATCAAAGCCAGAGGTTTGTGCAACTAAGGTTTAATCTTGCTACAGGATTGGCTGAGGATTCACTCACAAGAACATCACATTTGTTTCAAGATAAATTTATCAAATGGAGTAACTTACCAATGTTTATGGAAAAGTAAAGTTCATATTTATATAAAGAAACAGATTTATATTAAAAAGAACCAATTCAATCAGTGAGGTGAGGGAATAATAAGAATTATGTATGCTAACAACATATGTGCAACAAGAGCAACTCTCTCCATTATATATGAGAACAATAAAATAAAATAACACATTAAAACTTTCAAATCATGTATGTGGGATAGGGTAGTAAAATAGGTGAAAAGGTTAGTGAAAATATGATATTTTCATGAACAGTTATTTTAAAACTGGCTGTATTCAATAATGTATGAAAATGTTTCCATATCAACTAATATTTATGTATAATTTTATTACAGTTTTTAAACAGTTTTTCATTATATTGAGATCATAATGCACACACCAACACACAATTGATGAAAATGTATTTCCTTTTTTAAGAAGAAACAATGTCACAACAAACATTCTTTTAACTATATATTTACTTAGTTTTTTTTTTATAGATATGTAATTATTATGCACATTTGTTTATCAGTATTAACAGCTTTTTGATGGAGGTATTAGGTTTTTCTAAATACAGAATTTTATTGCCTGTGAGCAAGGATAATTTGACTTCATCTGTTCCAATTTGAATGCACTATATTTCTTTCTCTTGCTTAATTGCCCTGGTTTGGACTTCCAGTACTATGTTAAATGAAAGTTCTAAAACTACACATCTTTGTCTTGTTCCAGATCTTAGAGAAAAGGGAAATTGCCTGAAAGTAGCTTCTTAATTGCTAAAATAATACTAAAATGCATAAAGGAAAGCAATAAACTTCATTTATTAATCACAGGCTGAATATTGGGCTGAATCCTTGAAACTGAATTTGACCTTCTTGGTTTACAGCTGGAATCCAGGTCCAGTGCTGGAGAAGGATGCGCAATTCTCATCTACAAATGCAGTGGTGAAGTCTTAAGAAATCTGAGATATTTTTTACAAGTGTGCAGGAATGGTTTTCGCTGTCAAAAAATTTACTGCTCTATCCATTTACCTGTGTCACTATGATCTAACCATCTTTCTTTTAAACAGATCCGATTTTAAGCCAAATTTAAGTGACTAGTACTTCTTAATCCTGTTCACTAATAAGGGAAGCTACCATTAAATGATTTTCAACAGATACTTAGAACCTTTTCATACCTACTATTTTCCTTGTGTTGTTTCATATTTCTTATATAGCCTTCATTTTCATTTTCACCTGCCATCTCCCACTTCCCAAAAAGTTATCTGTAAGAAATGCCCTGTCTTGAAAAGTCTGAAAGTGTGTTTCATAGACAACTTTAACATATTTTTCTTGAAAACAACCAGACATCTAGCCGATACTTTGTCTCCTGGATTAGAAAGCAATGAAACTTAGTTCCTCCTTCGTATTCTACATGCCACTCTGACAGCTCTCTCCCAAATACCCAGCCCACGGAGACTTCACTTTATGTTGTGGATGTTTGCTTATAGGACTATTGTTGCAAAGTGTTTCTAATTTTTATTTATTTATTTTTTTTGGAAAAGGACAGGAAAACAATAAAATTTAATATAATGATAGTTTTTCTTTGGATCATATAACAAATAAAACAGGGAAACATGGCACACCCATTAGTTTTTGTTGTTGTTGTTTTAGAGACAGGCTCTGTCTCTGTTATCCAGGCTGCAGTGCAGTGGCCCTATCATAGCTCACCATAACCTCAAATTTTAGGGCTCAAGCAATCCTCCTGACTCAGCCTCCTAAGCAGCTGGGACTACAGGCACATGCCATTATGCTCAGCTCATTTTATTCTATATTTATAGAGATAGGGTCTCATTATATGGTCTAGGCTGGTCTCAAACTCCTTAGCCTAAGCAATCCTCCTGCTTCAGCCTCCCAAAGTGCTGAGATTACAGGAGTGAGTGACTGTTCCTGGCCCCATGCGTTTTTGAAAATCACATTTTTAAACACGAAACTACATAAGAATTTTACTTTCAGTTCAACTTTAACAACATCAATATAAATAATCAGAAAAAGACACTAGAGAAAGGTGATAGTTAAAAAGCATTTAGTACTTTCATAGATGGCTGCAACTCTTTTTCATTGTTTACTCTTATGTGACTCTTAGATATATCGTATTAGACACTTTTAAGACTTTTTGAAGGACATTTAAGGAAATGTATTTTTCATAGTTTTCTCTGAGCTCTTCACATGTTCACAAATGCTTCATGTCAGCTATTGAATTTTATCCTAATGCTTGCAAATTTCATTTTATTCTCTCTCTTTATTTAGAAGAAATTGGTTTAACAATTTCATTTACTTCTGTGATGCAAATATGAGATTGTCTTATTTTGGAATGCATCTGGTCAATTAGCTGCTATATGAATAACTAAGCCAATGTTATTTGATTTTGGATTTCTATGTAGATATATAATTGCTTGTCAGTGCCTTGAATTGACTCTCAGAAACTATTTTTGAACTTGATATATTTGTTTCAAGCCCTTAGCTGGCCCTTCATAAGATCTATTGTAATTGAACTATTATTGAATCTCATCATAGCACACATTTTTCTTTTCAGGTACATAAGCTAATCCACATGTGGCTATGATTTGTGTGATTTTTTTATTACTTACATCTGCCCTATCTCTAAAGTTTATCTCTTTTATCTTCTCTATTAATTGGAAAGTAAAGTGAATCTTTATTCCACTAACAGACGTAGAAGGCATTGATCAGATAAATGAGATTTTAGAATAGCTTCTAGAAACATAATTATTTTTAATCATATTTAAATGTATCCATATTTTAGTTAATGTGAAAAACTATTAATAATAATGTATTTTAATTGAGTTTGTACAATCTATTGGTATTTGGCAATACTGCTATTTGCTATAAGGTAAATGTAAATGTACTTGTTTCTTTTTTATTTCATCTAGTTGCAAAGCCCTTTTTAGCTCTGAATATAATTCCCTTACTATATTGAAAAATCCCTCAAATTCTAAGCTTGGAAAAGAATTTTCTTTTTATAACAAAAATAGCCTCTTAAAACCTTAAACTTTACCTGTGCTTCCTACCTCAATTCCTTCTACCATGGGGACCTTATTCAATTATCTACACTCACTCCTGAATCTTTAATTTCTCTTTCCCTAGTAGCTCTTTGTTTGGATTATTATTAACCTTTAAAGAACAACAACAAAAAAAGCAAAAAAAGTGAAACTTTGCCTTGACCTTATTAACCACATGGCCTCCTGTCATTTTTTGTCTTCTTTCTGCCATAAAGCTAAAAATAATCATTGAAACCCAGGGTCTTCTTCTCAATAATTCTTATTTTACTCCCAAACTTTAATGAAACTCCTCTCTCCAAGGTTGCCAGTTAGGTCTTAAATGCCATCTTGTAATAGATACACTTCAAGGGAGGTAGTACAGTAAATGCTTGATAGCGTGGTTGCTGGGGCCAGAATTCTCATATTTAAATCTCAGCCCCACCATTTCCTCACCTCACTGTCATTATTTGTAAAATCAAGACATCACATTATTTATTTCATTTGATTTTTTTAAGCTTCATGTGATAATGTGTAAATAAAGCATTTACACTAAGGTCTACAACATGACTCAGTATATGAAATCATTAGCCATTGTTATTATTCAAAACTTCATTTTGGCACAATCCTTTATCTCAGATAATCTTTGTGGATTGTTCACATGCATCACTTCTCCTCTTCTAATCTCCATGCTAATACCCCATACAGTAAAGCCTACCCAAATCACTCCACGTAGAGTATTTTTGCACTTGCCCATAATCCAGCCTCTATCATCACTATTCTCTGTAATACTATTTTATATTATTGTTTGTATTGCTTCTTACTCTTATTATTAATTTTATATGCTTATTTGTTTATGTATTATTCAATGCCAATCTTCATAGCAATATTCTTAATAGAAATAGGATATATGAAAGCCTATCTGTTAGGTTAATGAGGTTAATGACTACCTCCAGCATATAATGGGCTTTCTAGAAATACCTGTTGAAATTATAAATATTCATCATTCCTATTAAGTGACATATCAGCTCCATTCAAATTGTTTCCAATTTTCAGAATGGTAACGTGGACATTTTATCATTCTAGCAAAACCGTACTGACAAAAAATTTTAAGTCAAATAAACTACAACTTAAAGTGTTCCTACATTGTCCTAAGGGCACACAGAAACATGAATATATGTATATGAATATATATTCATGTATATATAAATATTATAAATATGAGTATATATAAATATATATATAAAGAAACCTTAAATCTTTATTAAGACATATATATATACACACACACACACATATATATATATATATAAAGAAGCCTAAATCTTAATAAAACAGTGAGTGTCTATATCACTTGGCCACATAGCCAGCTTCCTCCCTCACCACATCCCCCAGCTTAGCATATCAAAACTCCACTCTAGACATGTGTGGACAAAATTTGCAGCTCCTTTTCCCTCAGATTCCACTCAAAGAATATAGTATTATCAGCCTAAACTGAGTGGCAGAAAGGCTAACTCTCAAAACCAAAATATATTCAGGAATAGCATGGGATTGCAATCTGGGATACGCATTCTATGGCAGCCCCTAGGGACATCCCAGAATGGTGTGGCAAGAGGAAGCTTTTAAAGACAAATAGGAGAAATCCATGTAAGCTGTTTGAAAGAAAGATCATTTGTTACAGGGGTTTATTGCAGGAGGTAGTATCTGTTCATGGACGGTACTGATTGTTACTTGAAGAGGGTCTTCCTAGAAGTGATTTAACTAAAAATACCAGTTAGAAAAGTTCTTCTTGGCAGTTTCTATGACATACATATATGTATGAGGGCCCTTCCTTCATTGGCTGTCAGTTACATTTTGTTAGTGTTTGACTTAAGTGACTCCATTTTGGTACTGACAATTTTAACAGTGTCTCATTGGGAGGTGCAGGCTGCAGGCATTTTCATACCATACCCTCTGTCCTCAATTTTAAGTTGCAAAGTTTATTCAAGAGCTAGTGTAGCTGTGAGATCAGAGTTTCACTTCACCCACTCAGCTACCACTCATAAAACAAGGAGCCTACCTAAGAATCAATGGTCTAAAAATATTGAGGACCTCATTGCTCCTGCCCAGCATGTGTATAGTGCAGAAGTTCCACAAAAGCAAAGGGAAGCTTGAAATACAAGAGTCTACCTTCCCAGCCAGCACCCCATTCATCATAGCAGCCTGCTGTCCACCCCCCTGCAACTCTGGAGCACCAGCATAAAGATTACAATCAGAGGGTGAGGTAATTCATAAAAATGGAGCTCCAAAACTCCCCTTTAAAAAACTAGCTTTATTTAAAACAGAGTGTAGGAAAATGTAAACCTAACAGAGTGATTGAAAACAGTAATTAAGAGGAGGCTGGTAGCTCACAGAGAAGAAGCAACTAAATCATAAGCTGATTAGTTTATCAGAGTTCACAAAAGAAAAAAATAGCTAACTAGACCACTCCAGGGGTCAGAATAAAACTCAAAGACTGACTTCTAAACCTACCTCTCCAAAGACATCCAAATGTCATTGGTAAGACTAAGATATAATTTATGTCCAAGGCCATTTTGGAATTAAGAGAGCAATGAGTCACTAATTAGTGGAGACCAGACTCAGAACATTACCAAATAAGGCAGATAGCCTGAAAAAGAAATCAAAGAAAAACAAAAAAGCTATACAAAACCCATTTCATTTCAGGGTGACTTTGCATACACCTAAGGCTGAAGCTCCTGAGAAATAGCACCAGAAGCTTAACTCTGCAGGATATGTGGACGTGACTGAAATAGCCAAGTTTTCTCTCTCTGTCTCTGTATCTGTCTGTCTGTCTCTCTCTCTCTCTCACACACACACGCACGCGCGCGTGCACACACACACACACACACACACACACACACACAACAATAAATAAGCCTTGGAGGAGATTGAGGAGATCAGTATCTAGAGCTAGTATAATATATTACCTAGGCTTGACACTGTGGCTCACACCTGTAATCCAGCACTTTGGAAAGATGAGGTGGGTGTATCACTTGAGGTCAGGAGTTTGAGACCAGCCTGGCCAGCATGGCGAAATCCCATCTCTACTAAAAATATAAAAAATTAGCTGGGCGTGGTAGTGGGCACCTGTAATCCCAGCCACTTGGGAGGCTGAGGCGGGAGAATTGCTTGAAAATGTTTGAACCCAGGAGGAAGAGTTTGCAGTGAGCCAAGATTACACCACTGTACTCTAGCCTGGGGAATAGAGCAAGACTGTCTCAAAAAATTATATGTATCTCTCTCCTAAAGAGTATAGTTTTCAGAAAAACTTACAAGATATACAAACTAACAGGAAAATATAGTCTATATATAAGAATAAATGCCGACAACAGAAATTACCCGTGAGATGGCCTAGATGCTGGTTTAACAGACAAAAATTTCAATGAATTTATTATAAAGATTTAAAAAAAACAAACAAATAAATGCTGCATAGAGAAGTAGAGAAGCTTTGATGGCAATGTTCATCAGAGAATATCAACAAATAAATAGAAATTATGAAAATAAGCCAAATTGAATTTTAGAAATAAAACATACAATGACTAAAAACAAACAAACAAACAAACAAAAAACACCAGAGGGAATTACCACAATATGTAGACAGGAAGAAGAAAGAATCTATCATCTCAAAGACAGGTTGGTACAGATTATGCAATTTGAAGAGCATCAAAAAGACAATGAAGGAAATGAACATGTATTCAGAGAAATGAGGGACATCATTAATTATATAAAAATAAATTATGTGAGTACTAGAGAGGATAGAGAAGGAGCAGTAAACGAGTCTAAGAAATAGTGGATGAATATCTCACAATTCCATAAAAATATTAATTTAGCAATTGTGAAGCTGAAAAATCTCCTTGTAGGATAAATACAAAGAGACTCACACCTAACCTTATTGTAGTGAAAATTAAAGACAAAAAGCAAAAAGAAAATTTTAAAAGCAACAAAAGAAAAATAACTAGGCATTTACAAAGGAATCCAATAAGTTTAACAGCTATCATCTCCACCTAAATATGACGGCTTAAAAACAATGGGGTGGCATATACAAAGTGCTAAAAGAAAAATTAAATAAAACTTCTCAAACAAGAATATAATATGCAGAAAATTATTTTTCAAATATGATGTCAAATATATTCTCAGATTTAAAAACAAAAAACAAAATCCACAAAATATTAGCAATAATTCATTGCTAACAGATTTGTAGACAGTCAGTACATTTTTCCTCTCCTTTGCTTTTCAATGAATTTTATGAGTTTTTATGTATTGTTGGGTCTTTAACATATAGAAAAACAACATATTTGATTATAAAACTTAAATGTGGGTGAAAGTAAAACTGCATTAAAGAAAGAATATTGGCATCAGATGGTAATTTGTGTCCAAAGGAAGAAAGGAAAAAAAAAAAAAAACAGAAATAAAAAAGAAGAAATGTAATACAATTGACCCTCCATATCCATGGGTTTACATCTGTGGATTTAGCCAACCTTGAATCAAAAATATTTTTTAAAAAATTGTATCTTTATTAAACATATATAGACTTTTTTCTTGTGAATCTTTCCTAAGTAACACCATATAACAACTGTTTACATGGTATTTACATTACATTAGGTATTTTTAGTAATTCATAGATTATTTAAAGTATAGGGAAGGATGTGCATTAGTTATATGCAAATACTGCATCTTTTTACATCAGATACTTGAGCATCCATAGATTTTGGTATCTGCAAGAAGTCCTGGAAACAATTCCCCAGTGATGCCAAGGGAAAACTGTATACCAAAGTATATAAAAATATATTTACTCTCCTATTTTCTTTTAGTTTTTAAAATAGACATAAAATTATAGAAAGCAATAATTATATCAATTTATAATTGCAAATGTAATGTGCGTGTAAGGGTAAATTAAAATAGAGATAATTTGGTATAACATTTCTTTATTGCACTAGAACTAAGTATAAATCTGAAATAATTTCTCAGAAGCAAAGATGTATATTGTAAGCCCAAGAGCAACCAATAAAAAAATAAAATGACAGAATTAAATTACATCAGCAATAAAAGTAAAATGGGAATCAACAAAATTGTCACATCTTTAGCTGCACTGAGGAAACAAAATAGAGAAGAGAATGAAATTACTAAAGAAGGATTAAAATAGGGGTCATTTATACTGACCTAATAGAAATAAAAGGAATAGGAAGGAATATCTTGAATAAATGTCAACCAAAATATCAGATAACTAACATGAATATACAAATTCCTAGAAAGACAAACACTACTGAAATGGACTCAAGAAGAAATAGACCATCTGAATACACCTTTAAGAAGTGAAGTGATTGATTAAAAAAATAAAATTTTAACACTAAAAAACTCAAGCCCATATGACTTACTTGGTTAATTTTCAGACTTTTAAAATCAATTTAATACCAATTTGTCATATACTTTTCCAAAATTCAAAGAGAAAGAACACTTCTGATATCATCTAGTTAGGCCAATATTAAATTACTACCAGAAAAAACAAAGTCATACAAAGAAAACAGCTAAACATTATCTCTTAAGAATATAGAATCAAAAAATTTCACCAAAAACTTGTAACCTGAATCCCACACCATCTTTAACCTAATCAAGGCTATCTATGAAAAATCTACAACTAACATCATACTTAATAGCGAAAGACTGAATCCTTTTCCTTTAGAGTCAGAAAGAAGATGTCTGCTCTCATGACTTGAACTGGGGATTCTAAATCGGACAATTAAGCATAAAAAGAAATAACATGCTTTCAGAGTAGAAGAGAGGTCTATTTGCAGATGACAGGATTTTGTATACAGAAAATCTTAAGAGTTTCACTGAAAAACTATTAGAACTCGTGAGTTCATCAAGGTTGTATGATTCAAGATCAATACACAAAAATCAATTGCATTTTTCTAAACTTGTAAAGAATCTGAAAATGAAGTTTAGAAGGCAATTTCCTTTCTAATAGCATAAAATAAAATATAAATAACATTTTAACAAAAGAAGTGCAAATCATATACTAAAATTTTATAAAACATTATTGAAAGAAGTTTAAAATGTAAATATACAATAAATTGTCATGTTGACAGAATACTTTATTTGCTAAGATGCCAATATTACCAAGTTGATCTTCAAATTTAATGTAATTTTTACCAAAATTCTAGCTCATTTTCTTTTTTTTTTAAATAGATCAACAAACTGATTCTTACCTTTATATAAAAATTCAAGGACACAAAAATATCCAAAATAATCTTGAAAAACAGCAAAATTGAAGGACTCACACTTCCCAATTTCAAGACTTATTATAAATTCCAATAATTAAATATTTGGTACCACCACAAGAATAGTTGTATAGATCAATTGAATAGTAATAAAACTTATATTTATGATCAATTGATTTTTGACAAAGATATCAGATAAATTAAGTGGGGACAAAATAAACACCCCAGTGAATTGTACTAAGACAACTAAATATCCACTCACAAAAATTGACTCAAAATGGATCAAAGACATAAATATGACACTTAAAACTATAAAATTCTTAATAGGATAAACTTTTAGGGGCAGACCTTCATGACTTTGGTTTTGAAAAGTGATTTTTAGATATCATGCCAAAACATAAGCAGCCAAAGGAAAAAAAGTGATATAAAAATGTTCAACATTGTTAGCCATCTGAGAAATAGAAATTTAAATCAGGATTAGATGCCACTTTATACCCGCTAGGACGGTTATAACTGAAAACACAGGTGAAGGCAAGTGTTGGCAAAATGCACAGAAATTGGAAATCTCATACACTGAGGTTTTAAGAGAAAATGATGGAGCCACTATAAAAGGCATTCGAGCTGTTCCTTTAAACATTAGACATAGTTGCCACACGACCCAGAAAATTCACTGATAAATACATATCTCTTACAAATGAAAATATATTCACACAAAAACATCCATGCACATGTCAAGCACGGTGGCACACACCTGTCATCCTAGCTACTTGGGAGACAGGGGCAGGAGTATTGCTAGAGCCCAGGAGTAGGAATCCAGCCTGGGCAACACAGCAAGACTTTGTCTCTAAAAATATACTTCCTTAACTAAGAAAACTAAAATTCAAAAAACTCCAGCATGAATTTCAATAGCAGTATTATTCATGTCAGCCTAAAAAGTAGAAACAACCCAAAAGTAGAAACAACTGATGAATGAATAATTTGTAATACACACTTTTGTAAATAGTTAAGCCAGGAAAGATTTTAAAGAATTCTGATGTAAACATAGCTTGAGAAAAAATAAAATAAAATTATCCATTGCTCTCCAACACTCATTTTCAAACTGACATTGCTGTGCTTTAAGGACCATATCTAAAGCATCTGGTTGATAAGATTTGCTTCTCAACTCAACTTCTCTAAAACAGCTTCTCTCCATTTCATCTTGTCTGACTTCTCTCTTTTACTTGTAACATCAACCCAGATTTGAAATCTTCACATCAACCTTGAATCTTCTCCACTTCATTGTTTCTTTATTCAGTCATCTACACTGATTTACTTATACCTTTATGTACCCAATCTCTTACAGCCTGGATACCAGGACCTTAATCTGCTATCACACTTATAAAATGATATTTCTAGTAGAAACATTGTAAAAAGTATAATTGTTTTGTAACTATGCCATATCCAATTGTATAAACTAATTTTATTCCAGCTCAGATATGTTTTGCTTACATTTGGAACCTTTTAATATTTCACCTAAATTTTAACAAAATATCTCCCATATAAATATTCTTAATGTATTTTATATGGCTGCAATTTGTATTAGTTGAGCTATGTTTACATTATGAAAAAAATAAACATTTAAACTTAAAACTTATATCTCAAGCAAATCCTACATTTAAAATATGTAAAATCTACAGTTAATGATTATCTTAGTTCCTTTTTTCTGCTATAATAAAACGCTACAGACTAGATACTTTATTGAGCAATTAAATTTATTTCTCACAGATCTTGAGGCTGGAAAATTGAAGAGCGTGGTTCTAGCATTTAGCAAGGGCCTTTGTGCTGCTTCCTAACATAGTAAAATGTCAAATGAGCATGTAAAACACAGAGAGGCACTATGGTCCAGGTTCACTTCATAACAACCCACTCACAATAACTAACTGTGACCGGGTTTTGAGTGCAGGGGACAGCTCCCCTGAGAGAATGTTGTAGGTTCTTGGTCTCTCACTCTCTCAAGAATGGGAGAGCGGACCATGGCAGGCATGGTACGCTTGTAAGGTAAATACCAGACCCCAAAAAGTTTCTGTAGAAAGTGATTTATTTAAGCAGAGAGAGAAAAAGGAAAAGGACAGAGAAAGAAACAGCTAGCTCTCACACTGAGTGAGAAAGTTTCCCGGAGGGGGAAAACCAGAGAATGAAAGCTCCTCTCACACTGAGTGAGAGAATCCAGAAAGATGAAATCCAGGAGATGAAAGCAGCTTCCATACTGAGTGGAAGGGAATTGAGAGAGAGAGATGGAGTTTAGGAGGGGAAGACAAACTTCCACCAGCCAGTGTGGAAGGGGACCCAGAGGGGAAATCGTCCCGGATGTGGGAGACTGGGACTTTTAACCTGGGAGGAATTCCCTCCAGCTCCAAGTCCCCTGGCCAATGAAAGTAACTCCTTAGAATTTCTGCTGGAGCGAGTGACTTTTTGATCCTTTCCCATGCACAAAAATTAAACAGAAACTGTAAATCTCCCAGATAGAGAGGCAGGGGAGGCGGGCATGGCACTGGGAAGTTCTTGCTCTTAACACTACGCCCCCTTGTGGACCCGGAAAGAGAACATATTCCTTCATAACCAGCTCCTGTGACAATGCCATTAAGCCATTAATCACCTGTTAATAGGCTCCAGGCTCCAACAGTGTTTGTTGCCTTGGGAATTAACATTCCAACAGAGGAACGTTTGGAAGACATTCAAATCACAGCAATGATCAAAACATAATCTGAATTTTTAAACAATAAATGTGTTTCAAAGGAATTTGAGTAATACATCCTCTGATGCATTTATTTTTAACTTCTCAAACTGTTATCTCTCTCAGAACTGCTTGTTTCAAATCCCAAAAGATTCTTAAGGGAGACTTTTTAGTGTCTTTTTCTACTTACAAACAGAAAGGCACATCTTAGAGAAAATAAATGAAAACATGAAATATTAAAGTTTGTTTTGAGAACTGAAACTTCCAGTGTGGGCTTCATTTCTCACACTGATATAATTCCTTAAAAGGAAACCATGTAATACTATAACGCTCTATTCATAAGCTACATCTGCTTTTAGGACAGATACTGGGCCTAGTCTAAGGATTAAGGCATTTGTTAACATTTCGGCAAATATCATCAGATTACCATTACCATTGGCATCTCAACTCAAATTTAGTCAAATAGAAAGAGTTTAAGTGGCCAGAAAAGTTGAGTACATGATCCAAATAATTGTGTTTCTAAATCAAATCTTCATGGACGTATACATTCAAAGATTGTTGTGATATACTAAATTTAGGGGGCTAATTCTAACATGCATACAAATATGAAAAATAAATTTTCCCTAGAATTACTGAAACATGGTATGTTTGATAAGTAAACCATGACATTAAACTGGTTTTGCCATAACTTCCTAAATTTATTTTGACATACATGACTTAAATGCTTTTTAAATTTATTTCTAGGAACTATATTCAATCCTTTTTGATACATGCTGTCTATAGCACACAATAAATAATAATAACGGCTCCCTTAAAACTTTCAGATGGGAATGTTAGCATCTATTCTTGAAATAGTTCTGGGTGATGAATGCCCCAGTGTATGTATATTTCTTTTTAACAAATAACAATCAATATAAATAAAGCATCATTGATTTTGTTAGTCATTTATAAAAATGCCTTTCCCTAGAAGATGCATTGTTATGAAAAATGATTCATAGATGCAAAGCAAATATTATAATTTCAGGAAAATAGGATATAGTGACTAATGAAGGGGTTTCTATCGCATTAAAGGATTTGGAGAAACTTCGTCCAACTCCTGTTTCAAACTAGCTTTGTTACAGTGAGCAAATTCCTTCCCAGCGCTTGTCATTTGTTCTATCTATAAAATACAGTTGGACAATATCGTTTCTAAGGGTTCCTTCCAGTTCTACAACTGTAGGCTGCCTTTTTAAAATGATTTATAATTAATTTCATAAAATGAATGCAAGGTAGTATAGTAAAATAAATTACGGTAGATGATTGTATTTATTTTCACAGTGGCTAAACATTTGAATGTTTGAAATGTATTCTACTGATGTATCACAACTCTAAATATTTGCTGCTGAAAATCAATATAAAAGAATATAAATATGCAAGGAATAGGTTAGCTAATCACCTGGTGTGAGATAATGGTTAAACATTGTAAATTCATTATATTTTCAAAGGCTTTACATGCCAGCCTGTTAGCAAATATAGGAACCATGATAAATCAGCCTCAGGGTAAGCCTTGATCTTGTCTACCATTGTAAATTAGCTTATCAACAACTCACACTAATGTAGTAATGTCAGTGAAAGATAAATCACAGTTTATGCATTCATTTTTGTTAGGATACAAAATTGGATACTTTCTAACGCTGACATCTGACTTGATGTTTAATGACATATTAAATAATCTGAAGGAATGTGTAATAAATAAAGGAAAATATAATGATTTATGCATTCATATTTTGAGTCTCTACTAGCCTTATCATTAGACACAAATCCACTTTAATTTCACAATTTTAGATTTCAGAGCTCACCTTTCAAAAAGTGAGAATCAAAGTAAAGCCTAGTGACTATTTTGAACAATACCATATTATATACTTGAAATTTGCTGAGAAGGTAAATCCTAAGTGTGTTCTCATTGTGAAAAAGAGAAAAAAAAAATAACTATCTAAGGTGATGGATATGGTAATGAGTTTAACTGTGATTATTTTCTGATATACATATGTGTATATATATATCTACATATGTATGTACATATACAATGTGTATACATACATATATTCAAGTTTTATACCTTAAATATATACATTATTTATTTGACTTTTATACCTCAGTAACATTGAAAACAAAGATAAAAAACATACAGAACCATACAAGGGAGAATGGGAGAACACTAGAAAAAATGGCGTGAATAAAAACATTAAAAGTGAGCAGCGTAAAGAAAAAAAATGTTTATGGAAATGAAGAGAGAGAGAGAGAGAGAGAGTGTGTGTGTGTGTGTGTGTGTGTGTTATTTACTTTACATGCTTAAGTTAAAATATGGTAGCATTATTAAATGATTAAAGTAGTCTTTGTCAGTTGCAAGGTACAGACACCACAACTGTAGTCCACAGGGGGAGGTTATTGTAAGAGTCACTTCAGGACAAAGGAAAGCCAGGGAAGCTATCTGAGCACGTGTGTAGACAGCATGAATCCCAGTGGTTTACGGAGAGGCATGTATTTAGAGTCCTATGGCTAACTGAAGAAATATCTTAGCATTGTTCAGAATAAAAGCTGAGCTTAAGTGACCCTATAGAGATGTGGTATTTATACTCCTCAAGAGAGACTGTGATTACATCTGCTTTCAAAAGAAACAATAACAATGATAGCTAATACTTTTACACTGCTTTCTGTAGCTTATTATATAACACTAGTAGTTTTAAGAACTTTATATTAATGTTTTCATTGAATCCTAACACTAAATTATGAGGTAATTATTATTTTTATTTCATCGTACTATTGAAGAACCTGATGTATGAACTGATTCAATAACTTGCCCAAAGTCATATAGCCCAAGCAAGAATGTAAATTTAGACAATTGTCTCCACAGTCTATGCCTTCAATCTCCATGCTACAGTGCCTCTTCTTAAAGACTATATGTATTGCCTTTTTCTACCCAGTATAAGGCAGTAATTAAAGGGGAAGGCTCTGTAGTTTAACTGCCTTGCTTCAGGTCTCAGGTCCCCTATCGATGTGCTGTGTGAATGTGAACATTGAAATATCTCTGTGTGTTACACTTTTCTAGTCTTCATTTTTGTTTATTTATGATCGATACAGAATGCTTTACATATTTATGAGGGCATGTATTTCTTACGTGCATGGAGTGTATAACGGTTGTCAGGGTATTTGGGGTATCTGTAACTTTGATATGTATCATTTCTATGTGTTAGTGATAGCTTCTCTTCTGTCTGCTCTGAAATATATAATGCATTGCTGCTAACTATAGTCACTCTATTCTGCTATCAAATATTGGGGCTTATTTATGCCATCTAACTGTGTGTTCGTACCCTCTGATCAACTTCTCTTTATTCCCTTTTCCCACCCACACACCCTTCCCAGCCTCTGAAATCTATCATGCTATTCTCTATCTTCATGAAATCAATTTTATTAGCTCCAACATATAATTGAGAATATGTAATATCTGTCTTTCTGTGCCCCATTTATTTCACTTAACATAATGATCTCCAGTTCCATCTCTATTGCTGGAAATGATATGATATTATATGATTCCTCTACATGGCCAAATAGTATTTCATTATGTATATATACCACATTTTCTGTATCTATTCATCCTCAGTGGACAGTTAGGTTGATTCCCTATCTTTGCTGTTGTGAGTATTACTGTGATAAACATGCAGGTATCCTTTTGACTTAGAGGTTTATTTTCCTTTGGATAAATATGCAGTAGTGCTGGATTTTGTGGTAGTTCTATTTTTAGTTTTTTGAGAAAGCTCTATACTGTTTTCCATAGTGGTTGCACTAATTTACATTCCCATCAGCCTTGTATGAGTTCCTTTTTCTCCAAATCCCGGCCAGCATCTGATATTTTTTGTCGTCTTAATAATGGCCATTCTAACTGCTGTAAGATGATATCTCATTATGGTTTTGATTTGCATGTCTCTGATGATTAGCGATGTTGAACATTTTTTCATATGCCTGTTGGCCATTGGTATATATTCTCTTAAGAGATGTCTAGTTATATTTTTAGCTCACTTTTAAATGGGGTTATTTGTTTTTTGTTGAGTTGTTCAAGTTCCTTGTATATTCTGGATATGAGCCTCTTGTCTGTTGAATCGTTGCAAATACTTTCTCCTGCTTGACAGGTTATTTCTTTTGCTGTGTGGAAGCATTTAAGTTTAATATACTTCCAATGTCCATTTTTTCTTACAGTTATCTCTGCATTTGAGATCTTAGCCATAAAATCTTTTCCTAAACCAACATCTTCAAGTGTTTTCACTGTTTTTTGTTTTTAGTAGTTATATATTGTTTCAAGTCTTATGTTTAAGTCTTTAATACATTTTGAGTTTATTTTTGTATATGGGGAGAGATAAGAATCTAGTTTCATTTTGCATGTGGATTATCTAATTTTCCCAGCATCATTTATTGAAGACACCGTCCTTTTCCCACTGAATTTTTGTGGCGTCATTATCAAAAATCAGTTGCTTATGAACATGCAGATTTGTTCCTGGGTTCTCTATTATGTTCCATTGTTCTATGTAACAGTTTTCTATACCAATATCATGCTGTTTAGTTACTATAGCATTGTAATATACTCTGAAGTCAGTTAGTGTGATACCTCTAGTTTTATTGTTTTGCTTGAGATTGTTTTGGCTATCCATGCCCCTTTTTGGTTCCATACAAATTTTAAGATTCCTTTTTATAATTCTGTGAAAAATGATGTTGGTATTTTGATAGGGATTGCATTGAATCTGTAAAGCACTTTGGGATTTTAGCCATTTTAATGATATTAATTCTGCTCCACTAGCAAAGGATGTCTTTTCATTTGTTTATATCTAATTCAATTTCTTTCATCAGTGTTTTTCTTTTAAGTTTCCTTGTAGAAATCTTTTACTTCTTGGTTAAATGTATTACTAAATTTTTTTTTTTTTGGAACTATTGTAAATGAAATTGTCATCTTGATTTCTTTCTCAGCTACTTCATAATTGGTGCATAGAGATATTACTGATTTTCATATGTTGTTTTTTTATCTTGCAACTTTACAGCATTTATTTATCAAATCTAGGATTTTTTTACATTTATCTACATTTAAAATAATATAATCAACAAAGAAGGATAATATGCTTTTCTCTTTTTTTTAATTTGATACATTTTATTAATTTCTTTTTCTCTTCCATGACTTCTCTGGCCAAGTCTTCCAATGCTATGTTGAATAAGAGTGGGGAAGGTAAGCATCTTAATCTTGTTCCAGATCTTAGAGAGCATGCTTTAGCTTTTTCTCATTCGCTATGATGTTACCATTGAGTTTGTTATATATGACTTTTATTATTTTGAGGTATATTCCTTTTTTTCCTAGTTTCTTGAAAATTTTTTTTTAATCATAAAGGAATATTGAATCATACCAAATGTCTTTCTTCATCTTTTAACATGATCGTATGGCTTTTGTCCTTCATTCTCTTGATGTGATATATCATGTTTATTGATTTTTGTGTGTTTGCTCTCCTGATATAAATTCCACTTGATCATGCTGTATTTTTCAGGTTCTGTTGAATTTGGTTTGCTAGTATTTTGTAGAAAATTTTGTGTCTCCATTCTTCAGAGATATTGGCTTATAGCTTTTTTATTTTGTTTTTGTCTGGTTTTGGAATCAGATTAGAGCTGGTCTTGTAAAATGAGTTAGGAAGAATTCCCTCCTCTTTAATTTTTTGGAAGAGTTTCAGGAGCATTTGTATAAGTTCGTCCTTATATGCTTCGTAGAATTTGGCTGTGACTCCCTCTAGACCTGGACTGTTCCTTTGTGGAAGACTTTTTGCTACTCATTCAATCTTACTACTTGCAATTGATCTATTCACATTTCCTATTTCTTCCTGATTCAATCTTGGGAGGTTGTATGTTTCCAGGAATTTACCAATTTTCTCTTGGTTCCCCAGTTTGTTAGTGTATAGTGACTTAAAATAGTCTTGATGAGCTTTTGTATTTTTGTAGTATCAGCAGCAATGTCTCCTTTTTCATTTCTGAATTTATTTCAGTTTTATCTTTTGTTTCTTCATTAGTCAGGCTAGTTGTTTATCTATTTTGTTTATTTTTTGAAGAGAAAGCTTTTTCTTTTATTGATAATTTGTATTTTTTTTTTTTGGTCTTTATTTTATTTAGTTCTTCTCTAATCTTTATTACTTCTTTCCTTCTACTAATTCATGATTTGATTTGTTCTTGCTGTTCTGGTTCCTTAGGGTGTATCATTAGGTTGTTTATTGAAATATTACTACTTTTTGATGTAGATATTTATTGCTATAAACTTCCCTCTAACTACTACTTTTGCTGTATCCCACAAGTGTTGGTATGCTGTGTTCAATTTTCCTTTCTTCAGACATTTTAAAATTTTCTATCTTAACTTCTTCATTGACCCAATGTATTAGGCCATTCTCACACTGCTAATAAAGACATACTCAAGACTGGGTAATTTATAAAGAAAAGAGATTTAATTGACTCACAGTTTAACATGGCTGTGGAGGCTTAAGGAAACTTACAATCATGGCAGAAAGGGGAGCAAACACATCTTTCTTTACATGGTGGCAGAAGAGAGAAGAATGAGAGGTGAGCAAAGGGGTTAGCCCCTAATAAAACCATCATATCTCCTGAGAACTTACTATCACAAGAATAACATGGGGGAAACTGTCCCCATGATTTATTTATCTCCCACAGGGACCTTCCCACCACACATGGGGATTACGGCAACTACAATTCAAGATGAGATTTGGGAGGGGGGCCAGCAAAACCATATCATCCAATGATCATTCAGAAGCATATTGTTTACTTTCCATATATTTATGTAGTTTCCAGAGTTCCATTTGGTATTGATTTCTGGTTTTATTCTGTGGTCTCAAAAGATGCTTTATATAATTTAGATTTTAAAAAAACTTTTGAGACATATTTTGTGGCCTAACATGTGGTCTGTCCTGGAAAATGTTTCACATGCTGATGAGAAGAATGTACATTCTGTAGTTGGATACAATTTTCTGTAAATGTTTGTTGGCTCCTTTGGTCTAAAGTCTAGTTTATATCTGATGTTTCTTTATTGATTTTCTTTCTAGATGATTTTTATAATGCTAAGAATGGGATGTTGAAGTCTCTCACTTTTTATATTGTTATCTTTCTCTTTATCTCTAGTAATAGTTACTGTCTAAATTTGCATTCTCCAGCATTGGCTGCATATATATTTAGAATTGTTATTTTTCTCTTGTTGGATTAATCTCTTCATCATCATGTAATAACCTTTTCTTTTCTTTTTTTTTTACTTTTGTTGCTTAAAAGTCTGTTTTATCTGATATAAGTGTAGCTACTTCTTCTTGCTTTGGTGTTTTTTTGTGTGTGGAATATCTTTTTTCATCCTTTTAGACTAAGTCTGTATTTTTTTTCACAAGTAAAATGTGTTTCTTGTAGACAGTGTCTATTTGGATTATGCTTTTTTAGCCATCACTCAGTCTATATCTTTTAAATACAGAATTTAATTCATTTATGGAGAGAGATCCAAGATGGCTGATCACTAGCACCTCGGGATTGTAGCTTCCAGCGAAAGCGCAGAGAAGGAGAGGAGGCCACACTTTCAGACAAATTTTCGTTGCTCACACACCAGCAGATTCTCAGCAGAAGAGCCCCACGGGTTGCCAGTGCGACTCTTGTGTCCGGTGAGACGGTTTTGCCAGTGCCTCGGTGCAGCAGTTTTTGGTGCAGAGTCAGAAAAGCACCATCAATCATAATGCTGCTGTTTTAACCAGTGCAGTGGGTTGCTCAGATTTTAGCGCTGGAAATCAACAAGTTGGACGTCCACTCAGAAACCCAATTATAAAGTCAGTAATTATAAAGAAGACAGTTGGACAAATTTATAATGAAGGGAAGAAACCAGTCTAAAAAGGCTGAGAATACCCAAAATCAGAATGCCTCTCCCTCTACAGGGGATCACAGTTCCTCATCAGCAATGGAACAAGGCCTGATGGAGAACGAGTGTGTTCCATTAACAGAAGCAGGCTTCAAAAGGTGGATGATAAGAAATTTCTGTGAGTTAAAAGAACTTGTTCTAACCCAATGCAAAGAAACTAAGAACTTTGAAAAAAGGTTTGACAAAATGCTAACAAGAATACACAATTTAGAGAGGAATATAAGTGAATTAATGGAGCTGAAAACACAACACAAGAACTTCATGAAGTATGCACAAGGTTTAACAGCCGAATTGATCAAGCAGAAGAAAGGATACCAGAGGCCGAAGACCAACTTAATGAGATAAAACGAAAAGACCAGATTAGAGAAAAAAGGATAAAAAAAGGCATGAGTAAAGTCTCCAAGAAATATAGGACTATGTGAAAAGACCTAATCTACATTTGAAAGGTGTACCTGAATGTGACGAAGAGAATGAATCCAAGCTGGAAAATACGCTTCAGGATATTATTCAGGAAAACTTTCCCAACCTAGCAAGGCAGGCCAATATTCAACTCCAGGTAATACAGAGAACACTACAAAGATATTCCTCAAGAAGACCAGCCTCAAGGCACATAGTCATCAGATTCATCAGGGTTGAAATGAGGGAGAAAATACTAAGGGCAGCCAGAGAGAAAGGTCAGATTACCCACAAAGGGAAGCCTATCAGACTCACAGCAGATCTCTCAGCAGAAACCCTACAAGCCAGAAGAGAGTGGGGGCCAATATTCAACATCCTTAAAGAAAAGAACTTTCAACCCAGAATTTCACATCCAGCCAAACTAAGCTTCATAAGTGAAGGAAAAATAAAATCTTTTGTGAACAGGCAAGCACTCAGAGATTTCATCACTACCAGGCCTGTTTTATAAGAGCTTCTGAAAGAACCACTACACATAGAAAGGAGCAACCAGTATCAGCCTTTCTAAAAAATACCAAAAAGTAAAAAGCATCAACATAACGAAGAATTTACATCAACTAATGGGCAAAACAGCCAGCTAACATTAAATGGCAGTATTAAACTCACATATATTATTATTAACTCTAAATTTAAATCGACTAAATCCCCCAATCCAAAGACACAGGCAGGCAAATTGGATAAAAAGCCAAAACCCTTCCGTATGCTGCATCTAGACCCATTTCGCATGCAAGGCACAAAGACTCAAAACAAAGGGATGGAGAAAGATTTACCAACCAAAGAGAAAGCAAAAATAAATAAATAAATAAATAAAAAGCAGGAGTTACAATTTTTGCCTCTGATGAAATAGACTTTAAAGCAACAAAGATGAAAAGAGGCAAAGAAGGATATTACATAATGATAAAAGGATCAATGCAACAAGAAGAGCTAAAGATCCTAAATATATACACACCCAATACAGGAATACCCAGATATATAAGACTTATAAAGAGACTTAGACTCCCACACAATAATAGTGGGAGACTTCAACATCAATATTAGACAGATCAATGAGACAGAAAATTAACAACGCTATCCAGGACTTGAACTCAGTTCTGAACAAGTAAACTTAATTAACATTTATAGAACTCTCCACTTTAAATACACAAAATACACACTCTTATCAGTACCACATCACACCTGCTTATAGGTGTAAATGAAATATTGGTTGGCTGCTTATTTGTTATTTTCTTCCCTCATTTTTTTATGTCTCCATTATTAAGCACAATTGTAGGCATACCCATTTTTAGACTGCATTCTAGCCCGGGCAATAAAGCGACACCCCCATTCTCTCTCCCTCTTCCTCTTCCTCTTACTTCCTCTCCTTCATTCTTTTTTATTATTATTATTTTCTTCTTTCTTTCCCTTTCTTTCTTTTTTTTTTAAAAAAAAAAAGAATTTAATTCATTTACATTTTAGGTTATTATCGATATGTGAGGTTTTGTTTCAATCATATTGTTGCTTTCTGGTTATTTGTATATACTTATTTCTCCCCTCTCTGATTTAGTAGTTTTCTGTAGTGGCGTCATTCAAATCTTTTTCTTCCTCAGTTGCATCTTTAGTTTGCCAGTGCATTTTATAATTTAACATGTTTTAATTATGGTAAATATCATCTTTTCACTTTCAAGTTGAAGATTCTCTTGATCATTTATTTTAATGCCAGTCTAATGGTAATGAATTCTTTCACCATTTACTTGTCTGAAAAATACTTTAATAGGCCATTTGTGAAGGATAATTTTGCTGGACATAGTATCCTTGGGTGATGGTTTATTTTATTCTTTCAGCACTTTGAATATGTCAACCCATTCTTTCCTGGCCTGTAAGATTTCTGATGAGAAACATGCTGTTAGTTTCACTGGGGTACTTTTTAGGTGATTAGATGCTTTTACTTGATATCTTTAGAATTATCTCTTTGTCTGACTTAGTGTGACCATAATATGCTATAACACAATTCTGTCTAGCTGGGCCCCTGGAAAGACATTTTTACGTTATATCTGTTTGGAGATCTTTGAGCTTCCTCCACCTAAATGTCTAATTATCTTGCTAGACTTGGGATTTTTTTAATCTATACTTATTTCATTAAATAGGCTTTCTAACACTTTCATTGTCTCTTTGCTCTCAGGGACACCAATAATTTGAATATTTGATGATTTTATGTTGTTCCAAATACACAATGATTTGCACATTCTTTTTAAATGTATTTTTGTTAATGTTTGTCTGACTGGACTATTTTCAGAGACCTGTCTTCAAGTTCTGAGATTCTTCCTTCTGCTTATCTAGTCCATTGTCAAAACTTTCAAATGTATTTTGTATTTCATTAAATGAATTTTTTGATTTCAAAATATCTGTTTGGTTCTTTTTTAAATATAAACCTCTTCAGTAAATTTTTCATTCATATCTTTGTTTGTCTGATATCTTGTATTGTTTTTCAGAATTATCTTGTGTCTTACTGAGCTTCTATAAAATCAGTATTTTGAATTCTTTAAGACTTTGTGAATTTCTTTTTGATTGAATTCTGTTGCTGGAGAAAAACTGTATTCCTTTGGAGTTGTCATTTTTTTCCTTTTCAATATTTCCCATGTCCTTACATTGATATGTACATATCTGATGTAATTTTATTTCTTCCAATTTTTGAAATTTGCTTTTTTATGAAAGGATATTTTTCCTGAAGATATATATGCGTTTTTGGTTGAACAGCATACTTTGGCTTTGAGTTTGTGTCCATGCAACAGTATATGTGGTCTCTGTGTTATTTCTTTTTTTTTTTTTTCAATTCCCTAAAGTGAACGAACACACAGCAGAGCAGTTTGAAAGATATGTTTCTTCTGTGTTTTCTATGTTATTTCTTCAGCTGTAAACACTATCTGTGATGTCCTTGGTGTCTTGGGGTGCATATATTAGTGGAGGCTGTGAAGAAGTTTTTTTGAGACTAGAATGCCAGGTGGGCGAGTCTTCAGGCTCCAGTAGTGTCAACGGTTAGCTGCATGTGGCTGTGCTAGCGCCCCAATGGTGTATGCTCACTCCGTTGTTACAGAATCCAAGCAGGCCAATTCTTAGGCCTCCTAGTGGCTTGCTCATATTACCAGTAGTGACAGCAGTGAGTGGGGGTGAACTGGTTCTTGGGCCCCTGGACAGTGAGTATGAAGTGGGCAATAGCAGTAGCAGTGTTAAGGCAACCCATCCTGGTGTTGCTAGTGGCTGCCAAGAGATGGGCAGGTCAGTCTCATGGCCCACAGTTGGCACATGTGGGTGGGTGCCAGCTGAGGTGTCATTAGCATGTTTGGTCAACCTACTCTCAGATCTTGAAAGGAATGTTCAGATGCCAGTGGTGATGGACTGGGGTGGGTGATACTGAACTGTATACTGGGTGGATGGGAATGGGTTGGCAGACCACCCACAGGCCATCTGTAAGAGTATTCAAGTGCTAGCTGATACTCATGGGTGGAGTGGTCCCCACACTGCTGGCAAAATGTTCAGGTGGGGGCAGTGTTGGTTACACTGTGTATCAGTCTCCAGGGAGGACAGGGCCACTTTCTGTGGGCTCAGCATAGGTAGGCAGCTGTGAGGCTTGTGGTTTGCATGTGTCTCAATCCCACAATAGCCCACAACAGTGGCAGTATGATTAGTCCTTGGGGTGTGTGAAGGTGCCCAGCGTTCCTTCCTCCCTCCTTGACCCCATGATAGCAGCAGCAGCATTGGCTCCAGGACAGGACACCATCCTTTGAGAGCTGAGTTCTCAGAGTGGCACAACGCAGCAGCTGCTCAGGACTCAAAAGCCTGTGGGGCTCAAATTGAGTTATCTCTTTGGAGCAATGCTGTGCATAATTTCTATGTAGCTCCCTATATTAGTCTCCACGCCCAAGGGTTGAGTTGCTTTTCTGTGGCTAGGACTGTAAAATTCCATGGAGGGAACGTGGAGCCCTGTGGGGGTCACTCATCCTTTCCCTGTGTCTGGGAGCTTTTCCCAGTTTCTGGCCATTCCTGGCGGAACGGGCTGTCTTGCCTCCTTATCCTTCTTTCCTTTTGTCATTTCCTTTGTTAAATTCACTCCTTCATTAAATTTTAGTGTTCTTTCTTAGATAATCTAACCTAAATATGAATATCTACTTCCTATTTTGTTTTTCTTTGTGGAAGTAGAGCTTACTGGCTGTGTCTAGTTGTCCAAGTTGGCTATCTTGCTTTCAGCATCTGTACACTTTTCACATTTTTAAAATGAGAGAATAATGATACTTTACAGTGCTGGAGTGAGAACTGAATGTGACAGTGCCTACAAAGCCTTGCATTCTCCACTCCTTCAATAAATGTTAGGTAGGACCCAGGACACAGCATTGCTTAACATATATTTTATGCATGATATATAGCATCTTTAGACAACACTGCTGGAAGCTGCTTTCCTCAGAAGTAGTGTATGAGCCCATCGGGCATTCAGAGTTTCACTGGTGCCTCTTCAGGACAGTACTGATCATGACCCGATCCAGCATGACTAGATGAAAACAATAAGGCAGGGGACTTTGAGTGACTTGTTGAGCTTACAGAAGCAGAACTAGAACTACTAAGTATTCTGACTGTCATCTTATACCTGTCGTCTTTCTTCTGTGTTCTACTTATAAGTGAATATACGTTAAGTACTATAATTTTAAAACTTGAGGAGAAAAACTGAAATGGCATTTGCAGATCTCAGCAATAATTTTTAAAATGTGTAGGGAGAACATAACCTCACCTTGAGAATTGAAAGAAGCATTTTTCTCAGGCTGAGAGAATATGGATTTTGTAGTAAGAAAGAATCAGTCTCAGTTTTCTTTATCAGCCTCTCATAATGGTTGTGAGACTCCTGAGGATAGCCAGCACTCTAGAGAATGAAAATGGCTGGGAAGTACATCAAAACAGAGAGGCCTACAGGCAGTCTGAGAAAGTCTTCAAGCTTCACGTTTATCTAAAAGTAAAATCAAGCTTTTAGATCCAAGGAGCCCTACCTAAATGATGTTCTAGGCTGAACTCACCCTGTGCCCAGACTCCCTCAAACCTATCTAAGCCAGGCCAAGTGCTGCAAGGACTAAACTCTATTCTTGTGCCCTAAGGAATTGGTTCTACCCTTCAGTCTAAGGAGCTTTGAGAATAAATCTGGATCTTTACTAAGGTACACCTTGGTCTGTATTAGACATTTAGTTATTTGTTATTATTTATTTATTTGCATGGTGAGGTTTACTATCCAACTACAGTATTTCTTTGCTTTAATAAGTCCATTCTTTCAAAATGTTTTTATGTCGTGTAGCAGATTGCATTTTCCAAGGATAGGCACAATTCTGTAATGTGACCTTGAAACCCTCCCTCCACCCCATAAAGAGCTGGAGAATAGTTCTTCACCATCTTGAATCTGGGAAGGCCATGTGACTGCTCTGACCAATAGAATAAGCAGAGTAGTGCAGTGTCAGTTTCTGCTCCTTACCTCTTGGAAGCCATCCATTCTGTAAGAATTATGGCTTGTGTTAGAGCCCCATATTGTGAAAAAAACATGGAAAAACTGTGGAATATAAGATGCCATGGAGACAGAGAAACAAAAACAGTTAGAGAGAATGAAAGAGAGCAACAGGACAAAGAGAAGCAAGGTGGTAGATATGAAGTGCTAGGAAACAATGTTACTACTTTTACACTTCTACACAGTCAGGGCTCTCTAAGCAAAGATTGCTAGGGGCTGGGGAAAGGAGGTAGGTCAGTAAATAGCAACCCTGAAGAGAAACCTTCAGAGAGATTAACAGATTTCTCTCTCCCGAGTCATTTATTTGCATTGCAAATAGTGGTGGACCTAGAAATCTCTTCTTCTGCCCAGTGAGCATTTTATTTGTATTCCAGAGAAAAGACAAGGTCTCCCTCTCTCTCTCTCTCTCTCTCTCTCTCTCTCTCTTTCTCTCTGCAGAAAAGAGACGGGGGTAGTTACATCAGCAAGTTTTATTAGCTTGAATAATTCATAATTATAAGGTTTCTCTTTTTTGGTTCAAGCCTCTTGAAGGGGCAGGGTATATCTGGCCCTCACTGTGTCAACCGGAGACATAATTAGGTGGAGACAGCTGGTAATAAAATCACTGTGTGAGCCAATAATCATTTGTGTTCCCTGATCTAGAAACCTCATGGTGCCAAACAGGATCAATAAGTACACACAGAAATAAAAACTTACCTTTGTTTTGAAGCCATTTTGGAAGTAGTTCTTCAGGCTCCAACTGTCTCAGCTGCCACTACCTGGATGAGGGACAAAGTGCCCAACTGTGTCTTTTTAAAATTTCTGACCCCAAAAATCATACAAATAGAATGATGGGCTGCATAGCAACATTTGGGTTAATGACAGACCATATATACAATGGTAGTCCCACAAGATTATAACACTGTATTTTTTATTGTACCTTTTCTATGTTTAGATATGGTTTAGATTTGTTTAGCTACACAGATACCTTTGGCGTACTCTTGCCTACAATATTCAGCTCAGTAGCATGCGGTGCCATTTGTAGGTAAGAGCAACAGGCCGTGTAGCCTCGGTGTGTAGCAGGCCATGTGATCTAGGTTTGTATAAGTAAATTCTATGATGTTCTCACAACAACTAAATCCCTTAACGATGCAGTTTTCAGAAAGTATTCCCATTGTTAAGTGTTGTATGACAGTTTGCTTTAAATCACTGAATTTCGAAGTAGTGTTTTACACAGCAATAAATAGAGAACTGCAAATGATTTATAAAAATGCTATAGTCTTATTGTCAAAACATTCTTTTTGCCGCTTATTTTAAAATATTACATATTTCTGAATACTAATGACCAGGATTCCTTATAAGAGTAATTTCGTATTGTAACAAAACATTTCACTTCACCTTATCTATTTTATTTTCTGACAATATTTTAAATATTTTTCTGACAGATACTTTGCGTATTTAGGTAAAATCACCCTTTGACTCTCTCTTTATATCCACATCTTTATCTATGAGTGTGAGAATGTTTATATATACGCATGCATATAAGTATGTACAGAAATGCTCTTTTACTCACATGTTTATTTATTAGTGCATTTGTTTATTATTTAATAGGGTAATACCTACATTTTGCCATTCTCAAGTAAATGTGATACAACTTGCAGGGGAGACTACATACAGTATTTTGGCATGTATTTCTGAGTTCAGAATGGAGACAAAGTTATCCTTTTGAGTAGTGCAACTAGATGCGCACTTATTTATGGAAAATATGATTGGATATGTATATCAAAAATAGAACCCAGGAAATAATTGGAATAACATTAACGCCAGTTGTCGTCTCTTCCACATATGGCATGTCTATTATTCTGGTTAGTTGACTAATATTTCATTATTACAGCATTATTTTACTAGAGAAATCAATTGCCTTATTTAAAATGAAAATGAAAAGTCCTAAACCTCATCAGTAAGTTTAGCAATGTTGGATTCTTGTCTTGACTCTGCCTGTCTTGGCCAAGGGACTTTACATAAACCATGTGAAAGTCACTTGAGTATTTGTCCTCAGTTTCTTCACCTAAAATCTAGAATAAAAGTTTACATAGGAGTGAAAATCTGTCATCCATAAGAGAGTAGATTAATAGAAAAATAAAATGAATAAGAGCTGTCAGTAGAAGTAGATTCCTAAGAGTGATGGAGACGGAAAGAGTGAAGAAAGGCCAGAAAGTTGTGAGTGAAAGAAGACAAATTAATACAAATTTTCTACCTCATACTACATTTTCACCACCTCACACTTTCCCAAGCTAATCTTGGGAATGATTAATTCTTAAAAACGAAGAATCCTCTTGACAGGAATACAACAATTTGGTTCGGTGAGGGAAAACAGTAAAAATGCTTGATGATCACACTGGCTTTAAAGGAATAGTGTTAAATGAAGGAAGGTATTTTGAGTACGCATGGTAAGGACTTTAGACACAAGGCCAAAATCTTTTTCAAATGTTCTCAACTTTGGATTCATGGACCCGTGAACTTCAAGTTTTTCATTAATCTCCTGAAATCATATGCAAAATCCTGTGTGGATATGTTGCTTATTTCAGAGAAACTTTATCTATCTTTCATTAGATTCTCAAATAGTCTGAGTTAGAAATAAAGACTCTCCATAGATTTCTTCAAAATAATTCAAAGGCAGTGAGTATAAACATGGAAAGTTTGTGGAAAGCTTGATAAATGGGACATACGCTTTTTACCTCCTTTTCCTATTATTAAGAGAATGTACTAAAATATGTAACTTTAAATCATAAACTTACTTTAAAATGCCGATTTTATAAATGGACTTTTGTACTAAACAGACGAAGTGAGAGCCATTAACCAACCTAATTGTATGTCACTTTTGCCTATCCCTGGAAAGTGAGAGGTTTCATGTAATGTCATACTCATTGCTGTACCAGTTGGAAGAGCAATGGAGAAAAGCCCCGTTCGGTGGTGATGGCCCTGCCCAGTGAAAGTGCTGATTTGTTATAGAGATACATGATCTTAGGAAGTATGTACATCAATTTCTTGAGGTAGAGATATGGCTATAAAATGTTGTTGACAAAGACAGCTAGCAGATCAGTTATTGCTAAAATGAACAAGTGGAAAACGCTACCAAAAAATTTCAAGGAAAATATCAATTATAAATTGATTTTTCACAAAGTATAAACACAACTCTGATGCCAGTTATTGTATATAGAGTTATTATTAGGATGCTTTTTAAAAGAAAAAAATCATTTGGTAAAAATTAGTGTATTATTTACAGAAAAGCTGAATAAAGTTCAATTTGAGTTATTAGTCTTTTCACAAAAATAAGAAATTTGTTTTTAAAGTATAGCTACAGGAAGCTTTTTGCAAAACATATGGGGGATAACTGTATCATGTGCTCAGATTAAATAGTTCTTATATTTCAGTAAAGATACTGATCCCAGTAGCAGCCAGGCATATGAGTATTTAGTATAAACAATTATTTGGATATTTTAATAAGGCCATGTTGTTAGATTCAATATTTCTTATGCAGGCTAAACATTACAAATGCCACTTGGGTACAGAGAATTTTAGACCTTTATTGCTTGATTAAAATATAGATAATTTGCCTTATCTATTCTTTTTTGTGTGTGATCAAATTTTGCTTGCGGGAACATTACATTTTACCTCATTTTCTCTCATAACTTCAGAACAAAACCAAATTTGTTTTGCACGTAATGTTTTCTTGTAAAGTAATATTATTACTCCATCAGCACTCAGTGGGCAAACATATTTTTCAACATTCCTGTTTTAATTAACTTGTCTTACAAACAAAGGCTACCAGATGAACACAATTTATCCTCAGCATGTATTTTCAGCTAGGAGGCAGATAATTATTGCTCACTGCAGAAATAATGTTCCCCTACTTGCTCATGTAAAACAAACTTTAAATGTCATTTTACAGAGAAAAGATTACACAGTACAGGGCTGTCGTAAGAGAGGACAATTATCCAGAGGAACTTCTCATTAACCTGAAGGTCAGGGGTAAGAGATGATCACTAGCTCTGGCTAACACAAACCTAAATTGCCCTACTCTAAATGTAATGTCCTCATAATCACAAAAGTGGGGACAGTAAAGACTAAACAGTTATTGTGATAAATTTCTAAGTGGAATTATACATGGAAACTGACTTGGTACCTGCAACCTTGCCACATATGTCTGGAGATCAGAACATGTGGTGTTGAATAAAAAGGCTTTGGGAGGGAATTGCCCTCTTTAATAAACTAGTGGCAGTTCAGCAACATTTAAATGTATTGTTTCAATTAACCACAGCAATTGCAAAGTGATCCTTAAGCATTAAGAGAAAATTGTGCTTTCAAACATAGTACCTCAAGTCTGTCAACCACACTGAGCTGTTTTGTGGCATTTTAGCAATGCATATGATAGCAGAAAGTACTGGAGAAAATCATGCTTACTCATATTTGAGCTGGAAATTAATTTTCTAAGCTGTGAAGTTCTTCAACCTCTTTTGCAAAGCTAGGTCATCTGTTTTCTTAATCAAATCATCTAACCTTCCCCTAAAGCATAGAAGTTTACTTTTGTTTGTGTTAAGTTCTACCCAGATAGCAGTGCAAGGAGATATCTTACATCTTTAATTCTAATGCTCCATAAATTGTAAGTTAAACAATCATTTTAGTAATAGTTTTCCAGGAAGAACATGAAGAGAGAAAGAAATGCTATCATTTAACACATTGATTAGTGTTCTACTGAAAGTTTATTGCTAAACAATTCATGCTTTGTGGTAGTTTGCGTGAGCCTTGTCTAGAAGCAGTCTCGCCAGAGAGAAAATTCTAAAAACTGCCAGCACAAGCATAACAATAGTATCTCTTAGAGTGTTACATATTATATTTAAAGGAGATGATCAGCTCCTGGGTGGGAGGTCACACAATCTGCTAGCTAGAATAAAGGCCACATAGGAAGATAGGAATTGATCTATTTAACTTACAGCAGAAACAAACTATCTCTTGGTGCAAAAAGAAATCTGGGAAAAGAATCATAAAGTTCGTTAGCACATTCTGGAGCAGGTTAATCTTCCTGGTTTAAAAAAGGCAGAGAGAAAAAGAATAGAGATTGTCTGGTTCATGTAAAATTGGCAGCCACCTCAGAAAGGAGATTAAAAGAAGCCCTAAAATTAGCTTTGAGCTTGAGAATCTGTTCAATGACAATTCACTTCTCAGGGTTGGAGTTTTTAAGAAATAATAACAAGAAAAGCACTTAAAAATAAGCTTCTAGAGAATATAATGTATTTGGTTGTATTCATATGGGGAAAGGGTTCAGTTGAGTAAGAAACACATTGCTTAATCATAAACACCTTGTTAAACCATAAATACAGTATGTTCACAAGCCATAGGAATCTGAGGGTGGAAGGCTTTTATTCTTAAGAGTCCTAGCAGTAAAAAGAAATGAGGGTAGAGAACAATAACAGTGGTAGTGGTTTGCATCCTAATCAGTCGGCCCCAGGTTCAGAATAATTTCAAGTATCAAAGGTATCAGAGATACCTATCTTTATTTTAAAAACAATCCATAAATTTTATAATGTAATAATCATATCTGCTATTTTTTTAGGCTACACAAAGGCATTAAGAAAGAAAGCTTAGAATACTAACTTCTGGAGGATGAAGTAAGAAAGAAGTATAAGATGAAGAAAGAGGGGTAGATTCTAAGGAACAGTCATGGAGTATTTGCCCTGGAACTATATATAGGTCATCTTGAAGTTGAAGTGAAATATAATTTGATTTAGCTCTTTCTTAAAGCTAACTTTGATATTCTGAGCCTTTCAGTGTGCTGATTCATTGATGCATACTTAAATCAGTTTGTGCTGGTAAGCTGACAAGAAATGAATACCAGGAACATCCTATGGCTGTGCTTCACATGTGTATAGTTTAACACCTGATTAGCTTAATTGATGGTCATGAACAAATGGGGGAATTCTACTAGAAGTGTGCTAGTAGAGGAGCTGATTTTGTGCTTTGGAGTTTGTGGCTGCAGCCATGCAAGTGCACGAGCCCTTCCTCACCAGGCTCCAGCCAAGATCCTTGTGCCTCCTTGCGCAGACGCCTGGAGCTTTCAGAGCTCCCTGGTGTGCTCTGACACTTGCCAAGAGGCAGAAGGAGCCCTTCAAAGAGGCATTGTAGACCCTTCTAAATATTTGAATGTTTTCTAAATTCTACAAGTTTTTTACTATTATGTGTGAAAAAAATTCTTTATACACTGTTATAAAGTTTTGTTTTTATACAGGAAACTTGAGAAAGTTCCTCTGAGTTGTTATAGAACTTAAAATGCATAGTAAATTAAATATTTATTAATTAAAATGTTCCAGTATGTTATGTAATTTTATCACAAAAATCACACTCACCTGTTTTTTAAGCTACCTTTGGAAATAATTTCAATGCAAGTAACTGAATAAGAGGCTAAATCTTTTAGAAATATTTAAATTTGAAATAAGAAACCGAACTTGATGGACAAATAATTATAAAAATATTTCTATTTCTGTCTTCACGTCTTCACAAATTACACAAAAAATACCATTATTGATTTTTAAAATGAGGCATATAATTTGATGAAACATTAGAATGTTTCCTGGAGTGAAGAAAATTAAATGTAATCCAAGCAAATCTTTGAGTTAGTTTTGCTTAATCACATCTGTACACATCTAATGCAAAGTTTTACCTATTTTCTTTATTGAAACTTCCCAAGGTCTGTTTGTATGCAATAGAATGAGCTAAGTCTTTTAAATCTGAAATTAAAATACACTGAAACAATTTTTCTTTTAAACAAACTTTTTTTCTCATATCTAAGGAGGACAGAAGAGAATTCACTCAACAGTAGATGACGTATAAGACATGAAACATGACCAGATTATAACGTCTCCTGGTTATCCTCTGTAGTTCACATTCAGAATTGTTTGGGAAATTCTTTGCTTCAGTCGTCTGATGACAAACTATGTTGTTTCTTCATTTGGGGGAAAAATGACTGAAAGCCAATACACACCAAAAGGAGACTTGTTTGCTTGCTTACTGGTTTTGTTTGTTTTTACACAGTGCCTTTTTTGGCAAACAAAGAAAATTCCTTATTTAGTGGAACAATTTGAAAGAAACCAAAACATCAAAAATAATTTGATTAATAATCTGATTAAGGTATCCCCACTGTAAATAAACAATGTTTTAACTATTCTAAGAATAAAATGTGTTATTACTTCTTCCTTTCCTTCATTTTTTCCTCTAAATATTTACTTTCTTCTCTTTTCCCTTCCCCCCCTTCCTCCTCCCTTCTTCCCTCTCTCCTCCCTCCCTCCTTTCCTCCCTTCGTTCCCTCCCTCCTCCCTTCTTTCCTTCCTCCCTTCTTTCCTTCCTCTTTCCTTCCTTTTTCTCTTTCCTTCCTTCACCTCTGTTTTCCTTCCTTCCTTTCTTCTTTCTTTTCTCTTTCCATCCTTCATTCTTTAGGAAGTATTTCCTATAGCTTTAGAAACAATTTTTAATTTGTTGAAAAAAGTTGAAGTCAGCATGCTGCAAAAGGATAGCAGCACAGTATGCATTTAGTTTAATTAAACAGAAAAACAGAGTAGCTTGCCTATAAAGTAAGGGTAGAAGGCAAAGAGAATTTTTCTTTTTTATTTAAAAGATATTTTTCAAAATTTGTGAACATTTTAGATGTTTAAGTTCATGGACCTGTTTATTTCATTGTTGTGTTTTTAGACATTCATTAGGAATCAGTGTTTTAAATGTGTTTATTTTTATTTTATTTGGTATTTCATTATTTTTGACATTGGAAGTAATGTAATAAAGAGATGATCAAGGAATCATAAGGCAATCAAGCATAGTATATTGTAAACATTCTATCCATTAAATTTACATATTATGTCATTTTGGTTGCAAATATTTTTAGGAAATTGGCTACAAAGTATAATTAATAATTGTTTTGTTTTGTTTTGTTTTTTTGCCTCTGTTGAATCACTTTCTATTTTTCCAGCAACAATCTTTATTTTATTTTGTGCATTTTCTTCTTTCCCATTCCTATATCATACATTCCAGGTGAAGCTCTGCCAGAAGCTGCTGGAATAGCCGTATGGAACACACCCATATCAATGGGCATATCCTAAATTCTTGGCCACAGCCATAGACTCTATGATGGGCATACGCCTAGTGGAGTATACAGCCATTTATATCTATTGTGCTTAGACCCAAGAAGAGGAAAGAGCAGAAGTTCCATTTTACCATCTTGTGATACCTAAAGAGTAGAGCTTGTTCAGAGCAATGGAAAACAAAAGTGGAGCTAAAGCAACAGGGCTTGATGGTCTTACTGAGTTCCTATCTCATTACCCAAAGCTGGATAATTTATTAGTGCATGTAACTAACTGCTTTCCAGTGTATGTCCTAATTAATTCTCTTATTACTAAAATCATTTCAAATTTTATTTTCAGTTACTTGCAAATAACAAGATTATAAATGATAAACTTGTTTGTTTATACAATCCAGAGCATAGCATTTGGATTGACTCTTGTTTCAGACAAGCCAAGGACTGCGAGATATTAAAATAGCATTTCAGACCTTTACAATGTTCTCTTCTTAGAAGCGTTACAAAATATTCTTTTTAGAATGGTTCATTGACAATATTTTAGTACTGTGTTTAGTACTTTGATGTTTAAACTTATACAGAGTTCAGAGGGAAATTGTTTTCTAAGGCTTTAAAGAGAGAAGGTTTTGAGTGTTTGATATGTTTTAAAATGCCTCTTGAAATGTGACAAGCAACTGCCACTGTGCTTTTCTTCCTGTGGCCCTGTTTATATGGATGGCCTTTCAATGAACATGATGAATCTGATAAGCTTTTCAGAGGCAGGAATAAATCATACATTGTGCAAAATTCTTTTATAGAAGGCAACTACTAGACCTTTTAAAGATTTTCAAAATGTTCTTTCTTAGCCCATTCTTTTTCATTGAGTTCAACAAAGAAATTAAAGAACAGTATCAATAATACTTTTCTATGTCTAAATATAGTTCTAAATTACTAGATTTACTTTATTAATTATGCTAGTGATTTTATTCCTTTGCAAAGTTTAACTATATGACTGGTAACTTTGCATTCTCTAGACGTAATCACAATTTTTATATTTGATTTTTTCTTTGATTTTTGGAAATGTCAGAATCAAATCTCTATTTGTACGCTCTGTTTTTATCTGTCCTTAAGAAAAAATGAAAGTGAGAACTCTCAGTTTTATCTCTTATGAAAGAAAAGTTAGCTCAAACCTGGTGTGATTTACAAATGAAATTCAAGGGCAGAAAACTGTAATTTTTTTAAAAGTCTCCATTTTCTACAACAATCTTATAGTTTGACAAAAGGTTTTCTTTATTTTACTATTTAGTTGATTAATACTATAACTGATCATGATGAGTTGTGCATGTATGGAAATATTGTGGCTTTAGAGTAGGTTTATTTAGCTAAGAGATTGATTAAAGCCTTATTTACATTTTTATCACTGCCTTTTTAAAAATGATTAATAAGAGCTTTACAACTAATCAACAGTCTTCAGAATCACCTCTTGCTTATACATTTCTCATCAAACTGTATTTTCAACAGCTTTATTTTTATGGTTTTTAATGCTTTTTGCTTTCTTTCATGAAGTCAGAAAGAACAATTTTTCTGCCCCTAGAATTGTTGTTCTGAGCTAAGGCCATGTTTTAAAATTTGATTTTTACATGGAGACTTCTAAAATTGGCAAAATTGTGTATTTTAAAATGCATAATCAAAATATAAATTAATATCAGATAAATATTAAAATATAAATGCAGAGATAACTAAAATATAGTTTATTTTCTAAAATAATAAGATATAAGAATAATGATATATATTAATATTTTAAAATATAGTTTCCTATATTCCAAAAGTACAAACTGCTAGGAGACAAAGAGCATGTATCTGGTTTCTATGGAGTGAGGATGGGGTTATACCCAGGTTGTTAGCTTTCTAACCTTGATATTTCAATGAGAATTAGTTATTAGAATTCCTCTATTTTACATATTGAGCTTCTGCCTGTGATTTTGTTTGACTAAAGGTCTCTGTGGTAAAATAGTTAGACAAAATAAAATCTCTTAACTTACACTGTTAAACAATTCATAAGGCCACCATTTCTCATTCTAAAATTACTGATACTAAGGGTTCTTGGATTCTCCTCAGCTGAGATAAAAAATTTAGGCATTTTATAGATGTTTCATTAAGACCAATGAATCCTACAGAAGATAACAAAACCTGTAGGCAGGATGTTTAGAAGTTAGAAAACTCATGACTCTATACCTCAAGAATTAACTCTTCCATGAATTTAGTTCTTGCCACCTTTAGAAGAATTAGACAGGACTCGTTATTTCTCCCTATCATAACGTTGAAACTCTGTTGGTAGTTATGAATGCTGTTCCATTTAACTCATTTATAAAAGCTTTTTCCCCTTTGACTGTAAACAGTGGTCAGGCAGGATCAGTATCTTTCTGTCTTACTATGCCACGTACCTATAGTAGGTGCTCCATACATTCCAGTGGAATGAATGGACATGATTTAACACTCCATTTCCATTATGTGGATGCATTTGTATACTTATGTACCCTCACCTGGAGTAATCCTCTTGTATTTCTCACCTGGATAACTCTTCCTGTTTATTATTCAGAACATGGCTCAAATGTTATTTCCTCAATAAGAGACTGCTTCTGCAAATCCTATGTCTCCCACATATTGTTCTCTTGTATAGAACTTTTACTGTGTAAAAGTACAACAATCTGTAAAAATACATCTATCCATGAATTTACTTATTTTATGTATTTCCTTCTATCACAATGCAAGCTCCAGATGGAGCAGAAACATGATTTATGTGTGTGTGTGTGTGTATGTGTGTGTTTGTGTTCATGTTCCTAGGACTTAGCCCCATATAGAGTTTATAGTTGCTCTTAATGTGTATTACATGTATAAGTGAAATGGCTAAAACAAGCTATTTAAAGAAGTAAATAAGAAGAAACCTTTTGATTTAAGATACTTTGTGCTTTAATAGCAACCTCTCCAGTACTTCTTCATGAAAGAAAACCATTAAGCATAAAAGAGGAAAGAAAAGCCTTTGTGCATATAGCTAATGCATCTTCAGAAATGAAAATTCAAGGTCAAAAACAGAAGAGAATGTCTGAATGTATTATTAAAGATGGTTTTGAAGATCTTTCACAACCTTGCTTTACAAGCAACCAGCTGCCTTACTAAAGAATCACAATACTATTTAAACAATAAAAATGATGCCCACTTAGTTTACCTTTTAGCTGCTATGTCAAAGAACACTGTAGCTCATCATCAATGTTTTTATAAAACTCCTTTGTGTCTCTCCTCCAAAACTGGATTTGTAATAAGGACTTACATGGTGAGAGCTGATTGTCTTATTCTTGGTATAGAGCTGTGGAGGGGTGGGCCTCACATAGAGCAAATAGCGGATGAAGTGTTTCCTGAGAGAGAAAAACACAATTGCAAAGATCCAATGGGATGAAAGAACTTCAGAAAAGCTAATAAAATGAGGGTATGTGTATGCTTGGCATGCTATAGATGGTAATTGTAGCAATTACTATTTGCCTTCCCCAACATTTTTTTTTTAGTTCTTTGATAATAGAAACTAAATTTTTTCCTGGATGTATCACAGCCTAGAATAAAAGGCTACATTTCTTTAAGTCCCTTGTAAATTAGCTATTAGGGACTTTATTAAAAAGTCCCTTAATTAGGTATGTGTTCTTTTATTTCTGTTCTTGCCACAGATATCTAAGTTGAAATCTGGGGGGTCCCCTCTGGGAAAAAGGTGTAATGGTTTCACATAGGACGAACTTCTCTTTTGCCCCAGTGCATTTCATCTTTTTTCCCATGCCTGTCCACCAGTCCTGGAATCTTACTTTTACAATGCTAGACTTCTTTTATGAGAGAGATGAGTAAACATCTAACTTATTTATGTAGATAATCTAATCCAAATCATACAATCATTTTCAGCAGTTTTCTCCAGTATGGTGATAATGATAACTACTAGCATATCCAGACTCCCAGCCAACATTTCTAGAGAAAAGATAATTCTACTTTTGGGGTCTGTGATGGTTAATACTGGGTGTCAACTTGATTGGATTGAAGAATCCAAAATATTGCTCCTGGGTGTGTCTGTCAGGGTGTTGCCAAAGAAGATTAACATTTGAGTCAGTGGGCTGGGAAAGGCAGACCCACCCTTATTCTGGGTGCCTGTTGATATTCACTTGGGGTGGCTCAATAAAGCCAAAAGATTTTATTGAGGCATGTTGAAGGCAGCTGCCTCATTTATATTAGCATAAGAAAGAGAGACGATTAAAGACCTTCCCAGTTTAAGTCTGTTTACCCCACATCCCTTTGTCTCTACTCTAACTGTTTACTCATGTAAACTTTGTGCTGGATGGTCTTCTCAGGGGGAGATCAAAGGGGAATTACCTGTTAATATTGTTTACTCTGGGCCTGGAACCTAGAAATTTCATCATTTGTAAAACTACTCTTTTAACCATCTTAATTATCCACAAGTGTGTTACTTAGAACCTCTGTTATGAATAAATGTGTGGATGTACTGGGAGTCTTGGTTGATTGGTTGCATTTCGCTCTCTGAAAGCAGCCAACAGCCATCCCTAGCCCACTTGAATCACTGAACCAGGTGTGAGAGTGGTGCATTCATTAATCCGTCATTTAGTCAGGGTCTGCAGGCCAGACTTCTGCAGGCAGTGGTCAATGTCTCAGTTGGGCACCATCTAATTAGCTGCCAGCATGGCTAGAATATAAACCCAGCAGAAAAATGTGAAAAGACAAGATTGGCCTAGCCTGCCAGCCTACATCTTTCTCCTGCGCTGGATTCTTTCCTCCCTCAAACATCAGACTCTAAGTTCTTCAGTTTTGGAACTTGGACTAGCTTTCCTTGCTCCACAGCTTGCAGATGGCCTATTGTGTGACCTTGTGATCATGCGAGTTAGTACTTAAACTCCTTTATATATATATATTATATAATGCATTACGTATTATATATCTCATAAATATAAAATAGGATATATGGATATAAGGACTTATAGGATATATCCTATAAGTCCTTTCCCTCTAGAGAACCCTGACTAATGCAGGGTCATTTCAAGAAAATTCAATATCATGGCTCTCATTAGACTGACTTAGTTACGGATCTGTTTGAGATCCCATTCCTTTGTTTAGGGGAGAAAATATTCTCATTGTTCTGGCTCATTACAGAATAGAAATATAATTGACATCAGTCTTGATCAAACAATGGAAACTCACATTGGGGAAAATTCAGTTTCCCAAAGGAAAGTCCCATTCTTTGCACTAAATAAGGGAGAAGAGCAACAGGATAGAAAGTGCACTACAGTATTTTACTAGAGTACTTCACTACACTATTTCGAGCAATTTATCATTTATTTTCGAAGTTACAGTTGTTAAACAGAACTTATGTCCTTTACTACCTTGCTTTAGTCTTTCACTTCTCTGAAATTTCTTTTCTGACAGATGTCAAGGAACTTTCCTCCTGATTGATTTTCTACATGCTTTATCTCTCATCCATCCAGTCCCCATTTTCTCTTTTCATTCTAAGTCCAAAATGTCAAGTTTATTTTTTTAAATCTAACGTATATATTTTACATACTGAATAGTATTAATCAGAATTTAATTGTATTGTACCAGAAAGTTTGACCTAATTTTAATAGTTAATTGATCTCATTGTGCAACATATAAATAGTTATTTCATTTACAATGGTTTGGCCTCAGTAAGATCATTACTCTTCACTTTAGCCTTTTTAATAGGAACTACTCTTGAAAATTATAAAATACTAGATAGTTTTTATACCCTTCTTTCATCTACTCTTTATTTACTCATGAATATCTCTTTCTCAGTATATAAATTATAACAATAACAAACTGTGTGATATGAAGGTGATTCAATGGCCATGGAAAACCATCTGCAATTTTGAAGTAGCATCAACCTTCTTTTTTGAATTAGGTATTCACGTATCACCTCACTAAATGCAGTCATGTATTGCTTAATGACAGGGATACATTCTGAGCATTTGGTCATTTTGTCTTTTTGTGAATATCAGAGTATACATGAAGCTAGATGATAGAGCCTACTTCACACGTAGGCTACAAACATGTATATCATGTTTCTGTATTCAATACTGGAGGCAATTATAACACATTGGTAATCATTTGTGTATCTAAACATAGAAATGGTACAGTAAAAATATAAAGATTAAAAATAGTATACCAGTATAGGACACGTAACAAGAATAGAGCGTTCAGGCATGGCAGTTGCCCTGGATGAGTCAGTGAGTGAATGGTGTGTGAATGTGAAGACCTAGAACATTTCTGTACACTTCTGTAGACTGTATAAACAGTGTACATTAGGCTAAAGAAAACTTACTTAAGTTTTCTTTCTTCAATAATAAATTAAACTTGGCTTATTGTAACATTTTACTTTATAAATGTTTTAATTTTTTTAACTTTTTGGCTCTTTTGTAACAACATATAGTGTAAAAAACATTGCAGAGTTGTATAAAATATTTCCTTTATCTCTTTATGCTATAAGCTTTTCACCTCCTTAAACAATATTTATTTTTAAATTTTTAAGTATTTTGTTGCAAACTAAGACACAAACACACACTTTAGCCTAGGCCTAAGGGCCAGGATCTGGATTATCAATGTCACTGTCTTCCACCTCCACATCTTGTCCCACTCTAAGGTCTTCAGGGGCAATATCACACATGGAGCCATCATCTCCTGTGATAACAATATCTTCTTCTGGAATACTTCCTGAAGGCCCTGCCTGATACTGTCTTACAATAGAAGTACACTCTAAAACAGTTTAAAATAGTGATAAAAAGTATATATACACATATACTTTTTATACTTTTCATCACTTCCATATATATATATATATATATGGTGTATATATACGGTGTATATATATATATATATATACACACCTTCAGGAGGTATTCCAGAAAAAGGCATTGTTATCTCAGGAGATGACAGCTCCATGTGTGCTATTGTGCCTGAGGACCTTCCAGTGGGACAACATGTGGAGGTGGAAGACATATATATATGGAAGTGATAAAGAAGTTCACTCTAGTGATTAAAAAGCATATATGTATATATTTAATTTTTATGTATATATGTGTGTGTATATAAGTGTGTGTGTATATATATATATATATATATACACACACATACTTTTTATCATTATTTTAGCATAGTCATTTCTTGTGATCAATTATGTCCTATACACAATTGTATGTGTCATACTTTTATATGACTGGCTACACAGTATATTTGTTATACAAGTATCAGCACAAACACGTGAATAATACATTATGCTACAATGTTTTGAAGGCTATGCTGGCACTAGAAAATGAATTATTAAACTCCATTATAATGTAATGGGACCATTGTCATATATGTGGTCCATCATTGACTGAAACATCATTGTATGGCAACACATGATTATAGTTAGGCAATGGATCCCTTTCTCTATATTTTTATTTTCCAATTCCTTGATCAAACAGATGTTTTATAATCCCTTCCCTACTTGATTTTGTGAAACATTTAATCTGATGACCATCATTTTCCTTATAAAATTATTTCTTCCAGTGGTTTCTATAACACTAACTCCAAAAGGTTTTTTTTTTTTTAACATTTTAAAAATAACGCAAATATTATTCTTTCCACAAGCAGGATAGAAACAAGAACTTCAATGCATATAATATGTATTATTTTATTAATCAACTATATCACTTACTAGAAGTCAATATTCCTTCTCTCAACCCTAAGATTATTCATTAATATATCCAGTAAACATTTGAGAGGAGCAGGGGGATGGTATGGATTTCTGTATTCACCAGGCACACACCAGGAGAGGTGAATACAAAATCAAAAGCAATTCCCACTTTAGCAAATGATGTATTTGTTCACATTATAATTTAAACAGAAAATGCCTTTGAGGAGCCTAGCTGTAGTGACAACAGCAGTATTAGAACCATGAAACTCTGAAGAAGTTTCTTCTATATAATGAAGCAAAATACATCAAGGCTCCACTTCTGTCAAGTACATTACCATATGTGTGACTTAGGAGAAAATACAGGAAGACACATTTGCAAATTTTTTGTGGCAAGCTGCAAAATCTAGTGACTCAAAATCAATATTCACTTGTTCAAAGAACAGATGGGTCAAACGCAAGTTGAGTACATCAAGGAAGCTCTAAGTCAGCATGTAAATGTGATTAAAACTCTGAGAAATGGGTAGATATTTGAAAAACAGCACTGGGAAGGAGCTATAAAGAAAAGAGTTGATCAGAAGAAATAAAGACTCACATCCAATAAGGTATACATTATTTTAGGAAACAGTAACTGGTTGATAAGAACACAGGAAGAAAATGTAAAAAGTTTCTATTGTTCTCGTCTCCATTACAGTGATCAGTGCTGCAGGTTGTATTATTGTTAAAATATTTGCTATCACTCCCTTGATGTGGATCATTCTTCTCAATTCTGTTGATGTCATCCTTGGACATGTGATTTATTCATTCATCTTTCTGACCTCAGAATGAGTCATGTGAATTGCTTTGGTCAATGATTTGTGAAGTGAAGTACATACATAACTTCCAGGTTAAACCTTAAAAATTAGCTTGTCTTTGCCATATTTCTTTTAAAGCTTTTCTAAAAGACTAGCATGATGCCTGATATAGGCTGTTTTGTCATCCAGATGACATGGAGCAGAGTCATAGCTGACCCATAGTGGATATAAAATATGAAAAATAAGCCTTTATGGGTTGTAAACCACTGAATTTTCGGGTTGTATGTTAGCCTAAACTGATGGGTAGAAATTTATCCAGGAATTCTTTAAGAAAGAAAAGATTCATTAGTTAGATCTTGAGGCACAGATAGTATTTCCACAAATAAAAATTATAAGGTAAGGTAGATAATACTTAAAAATCATGGCAAAAACAAATGAATGTACTAATGCAGCAGGTCCCCAGGACCCAGGCACAGACCAGTACCTGCCTGTGGCCTGTTGGGAACTGAGCTACAGAGTAGGACGTAAGTGGCAGGTGTGCAAGTGAAGCGTCTTCTCTATTTACAAGCCTCTCCCCATCACTCAAATTACTGCCTCAGCTGTACTTCCTGTCAGATCAGCAGCCGCATTAGATGCTAATAGGAGCACAAACCCTATCATGAGCTGCATATGAGAGGGATCTAGGTTGCACACTCCTTATTAGAATCTGATGTCTGGTGATCGATCACTATCTTCCATCTCCCCGAGATGGGACCATCTAGTTGCAAGTAAAGAAGCTCAGGGCTCCCACTTATACTATATTATGGTGAGTTGTGTAATTATTTTTGAAGAGCTTACAATGTAATAATAATAGAAATAAGGTACCCAATAAATGTAATGCACTTGAATCATCCCAAATACCCACCCCCAAATTCCCACTACCAGTCCATGGAAAAATTCTCTTTCATGAAACTGGTCCCTGGACACCAAAAGGTTGACTCATTCTGAGGTCAGAAGGCTGGGGGCTGCTGTACTTCAAGGGAATGAGTAATAGAGTTTTTAGAGCCCAACAAATCTTTTTAAATCCTTAAATTGTGTTGCTCTATTTGTTCATTTATTATTCAAATTATTTGTTTTTATTTTTTTAGAAAAGGGTTCTCTGTCATCCAGGTTGGAGTCCAGTGGTGCAATCATAGCTCACTGCAGCACCAAACTCCTGGATTCAAGCGATACTCCCACCTGAGCTTCCTAAGTTGCTGGGAATTCAGGCACACACCATCATGCTTGGCTAATTTTATTTTATTTTTATAGATACACAGTCTCACTATGTAATCCAGGCTGGTCTCTAACTCCCGGCCTCTAACTCCCACTTTGCCCTCCCAAAATGTTGGAATTATAAGCCTGAGCCACAATGCCTGAGTATTTTCCTCTATTTAGAAATAAAGTTTTGAGCTAAAATGTCAGCTTAAAAAGAGTGATCTATATTAATGAAATTTACCTCATCCAATTTTCAATAACCTTAGAATTCAGTAAAACAGTAGGCACTCAGTATCAATAATTATTCAATTATTCTAAAATTTGAGGAACGTTATGAAAAAAGGTTTGCAAGTGGCTTAATAAAGATGAGCCATACAGGTGATGATGATAAACATTTTAGCCAGATAAAAAGGATGGAAGATAATTATTCAGATACAGTTTTGAATAAAACTAATAATGGTATGAATTAACTGAAAGAGTTACTCCATGTGTTACAGGAAAATGATCCTAAACTCTATAGCATTAAACATCTGCATCTTTCCAAAAATGTTTTTGATTTTTATTTTATTTCTATAACCAATATACCCCATGGTAAAATTTTGAAGAGAATTATAAGGAATGGGGTAAAAAGCAAAATTCTTCCAAACAGCAGCACCCTATCATCATCAGATGAGCAAGCCTCTCCATTATCCTTCTGACAATTTAAATCCTGTCACTATCTGGCTTGGCCCTGAGTCACATCAGGCAGTCATAAGAAAGCAGTTTCTCAGGTAAAGGTGGCCCTCAGCTTTGGGCAGGGTTACATGTAACTGAGAAGAGCCCAGAAATAATGATTATCTAGGGCCTAGACAACAGTTTGCAACAGCTCCTTTGAAGCCACAAGCAGAGGGGCATTTTTGCGTGTCTGTGCCCAGACTTTTTTTTGACACAGAATTCAACATAGAATGTATTATGCAGATATGCATATTCAATCGTAAGGTAACATAAATAATTAAAATATTTTAATTACAGTTTCACTATAAATTTATTAAAAGTATTATGCAGATATGTGACTTCTGGTATCTAGCATATTGCATTTTCCATAGTAGAATTATCTAAAAGATTAACATCTGGATGGACAATAAACCAAAAGTATCAGGGAAAGTTATTACAGTGTTCAATTAGAAATGCTCATTCAATCTTTCCTTCCAGAACTCCCCAGCTAAAGAAAGACTCTTCATCTTTTAAAATATTGAGTGTTCTCGCTTATGGTTTTACTGATATTGATAATGTCTACATAAGATTATATATTAATTAATGAGGTGCTAGCATTTGGATTTTAGACATCATGTCTTATTGCATTTGTCTTTGTCAGTATAATTAGCATTGAGTTTTACTGTAGAATATATTCAATATATATATTTTTATTAATAATTTAGGACAATCTAGGTTAAAACTAGATAAATAGATTTGATTCATATTTCAATAGCAATTATATTATAAAATAAGAAATATGGATAGGATTGGGGTGGATTTGAGTGCAGGGGTAATCAATAAAGATTTTGAATAGGAGACTAATATAATTTACATTATTTCAGGAGATTTTATGTTGAAAAGAAAAATAGGTTAGAGAAATTATATGGAGACTAAAACCGGTAGCAGTTGCCATTGAAAAAAATTGATGCAAAACTGAGGGAAAAGGCAAAACAGGGCTATTGAGCCAATAAAGCCAGGGGATTCCTTTGTACATGCCAATAGCTTAGCACAGTGCTAGGACAGGATAACAAAAATAGAGAAAGAAATAGAAGTTTTAATTTAGGGGTAAAGAATAACGAGATTACCTGAGAAGTACCAGTGAAACAATCCACTGGCAATACTTAGTAAGCAGGTGAGAGGTGGAACCAGAGTTAAGGACAAAGCAAATATTGGAAATACAGGTCTGAGAAATTACTCTTAGAATTAGCTTATCTGAATTTTCTTTTCTTTACTCATAATGTGAAGAGGTTGTGTTTAGAAGATTTATAAAAGTTTAGCCATGTAACAGTAGAAATAAGATGTGAGGCTTGGTAATTTGAGGGGGCAGGTTAGTGGAAAGGTATAGCCATTGCAATTGGATTATGGTTTTAGAATATTGTCACCTATTCTCTTTGAAATATAAAGTGGAAGTTGACATTAAAGGTTTTTCAATAAATTCAGTTTTAGATCTTTAGAAAATTTAACATAATGACAGCAACTAGCACAGTTAGTTACTACTAAGAGAAAGTTCTAGTTTCGCAGGACTTGGTTAAAAACTCTAGCTGTGAATTTCATGATTTCCTTAAATTTCAACTTAGAATTAGTCATTCTAGAATGAAGATTCTATTGGAACATGGGTAAATACCATAGTCCTTGAATAATAGCTAGGTTGACAATCATAATTTTAAATAGTATAACAAAATTCAATAATTACTGAACATGGATGTTTCCTTAGATAAAGTAATAAATATCATTGTCCAAATATGCTTATAATTGTTTATTTTATATATTTATAAACTTTGTCTCTGTAGTAAAGTATGAAATTCTCTTTTTCTTTGGGCTGTAAAGACATAGTCACAGTTTGAAGTTACATCATTCAGCACATTTCATACCTTTTCCTTTTTACCACCTTTATCTTTTCAGTGTATTTTAGATAATTCATAAATTGTTAATGACTAAATCTCTAATGCTTCAGTTTATAATCTTGACTTACATAATCAGTTTCTAAACATATCACATTTTTTTTCAGGAACACAATTATTTCTGGAAAGACTACTACACACAGTATTCTGCATTTAATATGGCATTTCAAAGTCCTGAGAATGACTTTCAATAGTCTTCCATGTACTAATTAAACACGAACACGTGGTAAACAACATGGACTATTCCAGTGGACAGAAAACGTCAAGTTAAAATGTTTAAGTGCCCCATATTCTTCTAAGGATCCTTATCCAGTTGGTCTGACGGGTCATTATCTGTTTTGTAAAACTTCCCAAACAACTCATCAATATTTAAATAGCTATCCGAATTATAAACTTCAAATAGCAGAATCCAAATGTCATTTATGCATAATTCAAAAGAACTTTGCTGAAAACGATCTTTGGATTGCAATTGCTCTCTAATCCACCTCTTGAATTTCTACATAAGAATTCAATGCCAATGCAATTCAAATCAATTCATTCATGGTTGATGTTAAAACTTCCTTTATGAGGATAGTATGACAGAAACAAAACTAAATTTGAATAAGAGGGAATTGCAGAGATAAAAATTGTTTTCTCTAGAAAGTGTCAAAACTTTTATGATTCCTTGGTAATTTTTAACATTATAGGTATAATTAAATTATTACTAAAGTTGTATCTATGAATCTTTTTAAGTGGCTTAAAATATTTTTTCTGTTCAAATTAATGCAGTTCACTATTGCAATTTAATGTAATTTTTTAAAAATTATAATTGATTTATAAGACTCGTAAAACTTTTGAGCTATCATTAACTCCAAAATGTCTGGAAAGAAAACCATCATAGGTAACTATTGATGACACCTACTTCTTTCAGTCATGTACTGAGCATTACCTGCTGTATAGGTTTAAAGAAAGTTGGTCACAGGATTGAGGTGAATATTTCATTCATGTGTAGCCAAAATATTATCATATGAAGCACAACAGAAGAATGAAATGCATCCTTGTGATATTATTAAGATGGATTTTTGCCAGATAAAGCATAGTAACTCTACAGATGGATTATGAATAGAGACAAAATGTACAGTTGAATTCTTTGGAATTACGTACTATATTCCATAAATCCCAGATGGAGTCACTATGATTAATGTTACTTCAATGAGTGCAAAATGAATAAATAATTATCCTCCACTTATTGTAAAGTATTACCTTCAGTATATAATTCACATGAGTTACATTCAATTCACAGTAATGTAAAGAGCTTAGTTTGAACTGACAAAGGACAGGAAATTCAGAGTTATAGCTGCAGGTACCTCAGAGTGTTGGTCTTTTTAGCACATATGGTAAAAACTATCTGTAGTGTGAATTCACATATGGTAGGTCTTTGCATGGGTTTCATTTCCCCAAGGAAAGGGAGCTTTCCTGTGAGATAAAAGGAAGAAGCTCCCATATTATGCCTATTTGAAAAATGGCTATGTGTGAAATTTGAATTCATAATGTGTACCATATACATATAAAAATTTCTGTTACCAATGGCATGTGAGCATGAACAGAAGTTAACAATATTCTCTGACCTCAACTGTCACTTCACAAAAATGTACCATAATATGCAGAAGCGTATGGATGATTCAGCATAATCTCTTGCCACAGTTTGAAAAACAAATAAAATTCTGGGACCATAGAAAAGGGCAACTAAATGTTATTTAATTTACAGTATTAAATGGACTTGAGATATTTCTTAGCATACAAATTTATTTGTAGAGTGGAGTATAAATGTGTGAAACTTGGAAAAAAGATGAAAATATTGGTACATTTTAGATATTTCATAATCTATTTTAAAATATATATAATCCACACTTAAAAATATATGATACCAAATACTTCATGCATTATTTTCAATATCTTCACTTATTGTTTGGATTTTGTTATGAAAGTTTTGGAAAAAATGTGTGAAGTTGTAATATAAGGGCTGAAATATAGAGACATACATGTGTATAGGTACACACACAATATTTTAGATGAAAAACAGTACATTAGTGGATAATGAACATATTAATTTGCAAGAGTATGATATAATTAGAACAATATTGATATGAAACTAATAGAGTTTGGATATTGGTTCAAACTAGAACTAATCTCGTTTAAATCCTGAAACAGGAGAGTTTCCTGACCTCCCTCACAGGATGTGTGACAGGGATGTGGCTCATCTGTTTGGTTGCCATGCACACTCAAACTCTTATGGAAGGGGAGCATGCAGATAAGCAGTACAGTAGCTGGGCTGAGCGCCCCTGGGCTCTGGCCCCATGGCAGCATCCAGGGGTAGGTGTCTGAGGCTCCTGAAGCCAGAGTGGGCATGTGTTACAGTATGGTCTTTTAGTTTTGCCATCCATCAACAGATTAAGTGTTAAATAAGTCAGTGGACCCTGTGTCTTTTCACAAGAGCAGAGGGCCAGTGTGACAGCTTTCTGTATCTGGAGTTCTTATTTGGTGTCCAGAAAAAATCAGGTCACACACAGGTTTGAAAAATGATGAATGCAGGGGTTTTACTGAGTGGTGGAGGTGGCTTTTAGTTGGATGGATGTGGAGCTGGAAAGGGGATAAAGTGGGAAGATGATCTTCCCCTGGAGTTTGACCATCTAGCAGCTGATCGCCTTTCTGCTCATCCTCAGCCAAACTTCTCTTGACATTCAGATGTTCCTTCTCTTCTCTCCATCTCTGCAGCTTTTCTCTTTGTCTGCTCATCTGCTGGTGGAGCCTGGGGTTTGAGATTTATATGGGTACATTAAGGAGGGAATGGCAGGCTAAAAGGCAACTTTTGGGCATGAAAACAGGAATGCCTTTTCCGATTTATGGCCATGGGTTTCCAGGCTTAAGGGGTAAGCTTTGCTGAGGAACCTCCTTCTTCTACTCAGTATTTCCCTGTCTCCTGTCTATAACAATATCAGTCAACAAATAAACCATAAATCAAAATACCCAAATGTAGAGAAGCTAATATAATGTTCCATAATACAATACAATCATGTAATGAAAAGAAAAAGGAATTCAAATACAATGAGGCTAACCACATTTATTTAGGAATATGGGTGAGAGTAAGGATGAGTGAGTATACAGGGTGTGTGTCTGTCTACTGTATCCATGTGTGTAAAGATGGATACAGAAGCACTGTTAGAATTTTCCGTATTCATCTCTAGAATATATATTGACTATGATCACTATAAAAAGGGATTCAGCTACTTATGTTAAATGCTAAGCCTGTATGTTTCAGGGCTCAGGTCTGTCATTTGTGGCATTCTTTCCCTAGAAGCAAAGCTACCCAGGCAAGATTTGAGTCATCCTTTCGGAATCAACAAATTCCTTCCTGCCATCCATTCATTAGACTACCCAACAAGTTTCCCTATCTTTCCCATTTCTAAAAAAACTAAATAAAACAACCAAAGCAGAAAAATCACCTCACTTCCTTAACATAAAATGCTAAAATAAGGGCTTCAAACATCCATCAGTATAGAATATTTGCTTAAAAAATGATATTATCAAAATTAAGTTTATTTGGTCTACTTAGAATCTCTGAGGTACTTGTTATAAATAATTTTTATGTCATAAATGTTTTGAGTCAGTAAATTCATGCGTGTGTGTGTGTGTGTGTGATGTCAATGAGTGATAGACAGTGTGTCTTACATCTCTTTTGGCTGTTGGTTTTGATGAAATGAAGTCAATGTCCCATCTCCACTTGAGCTGACATGTATATTTCTGCAGAAAATACTTGATATATTCTCCTTCGTATTAACTGTGGTCTACTAAAAATATCTTTATACCAGAAGATAATAAGTTTGAGTTCCCATCGACTTCCCTGTGTTCAGAACCAGGTGTGTCTGTCACTGAGTAATGGACTGTTCTTCTTTTCAGAATCAGTATTCCTTGCTATAGCCAGATTTATTAGGCGATTGCTATTGATGTCATAATGACTAAAATTAACTGACTAGTTTTCCTGTGACAAGTTGACTTGGGAAGTGTAGGTATTGTAACTAGAAAATAATTAGACTAAAACAATTTTTAAATGTGATTAATGAAAACCAGTCTCAAATGGTCATTACAAATATATGTACCCTCTAAGTTAAGAAATTATATCATTTTTATGCTTTGTAAAAAAATGAAGAGAAATATTCTTTCTGGTTTACATATTTATATCACTGTAAATGTTGAAGGCATTTATTTGAATGTGCTGTCACAGAATGATGTAAATCCACTCAGCACATTTATTTGATTGATTGCACATCACACATTCAACTAAACATGTATGGCATGATCTCAGATTTAGATAAACACACTGCCTTTATTTAAATGCCTCCACATTCATATTGGATTGAACATTCAAATGCATTTAAATTAGTCTCAGAAGTGACTCACTGATGCATTGTTAAAAGGTGAACATGATGCTTGCTAATACTTGTCTGTTAGAATCTTGCAGTCTCCAACATACCCAAGGCTGTTACATTATATTGTAAATGCACAGGACCACATCTACACTAAACGTAAGTCTGAGTAGAATGTGCTGGGAGATATCTCAGTGGTACTATGTTTGAAATTCTGTGTAATGCAGAGCAACACATCAAGTTTTTTTTCTCTAATAATCTAAAATTAATTTTATTAAAATCACCTCAGAGGATGAAGATTAAATATTATAACACCAAAATCAAAGTATATGCTTCTTCAAGACATACCTAAGAAGCTTAGGTAACTGTACAATTAGGTAACGTGAGCTCACCTACTTCATGTAACTCACGAGACTGCTAAATTAATACCTCCCTCTACTCCTTTCCTATGAGTATATATGAGTGGGTCACAAAATGAAATAGACTAAACTAAAGAATGTAATGACATGATTGATTCAAGCTTTTAATATTCTGGGGATTTTTCAAAAAGGTTTTAGTAGCCAGGTATTATTGTATCTGATCATTATATCAGATCATTATATCAGATTTTGCATTGCATACAGATTATTTGATAATCTACAGTTTTTACTTGCTATCCTACTATATTCAGAAGAAAAACACCCTAGGCTATTTGCCTTTTATTCCTAAATTATCTCTATTGAAATACACTATTTAAGATTAACTTCTATTTTGTTTTTAGACTTTTTTCCCAGACTCCAATTAATGCAGTTTAGATACTACAATAGTTTTTAAGTTTTTGTAAGGACTCAGTCCACTTAAAGGTTATGGCCAAATAGCTCTGTAAATGCAGCAGCTTTCAGCGGGGAAAGCTCTGGCTTCTTAGGAGGTGGAATCAAATTATAGTTTTACAAATGCAATACTAATATACCTCTTTTCTTACTCCTCAAGGAAAGAGAAAACTTTCTTCTTCAGAAGCTAAAGACAGTAAGCATTAGGGTTCTTTTATATGGGAAGGGAAAGCTCCAAGATTCTACTAAGCAAGGTTGGCTAGAACCCTATATGGGTAACTTTTTCATAAAACCTCTTCTTTTCCAATTTTATACAAGTACATTAGGACTTTCAATTGTATTTTTTCATGGGATCATTCAGTGCTACTCTTAGGGATTGATCTTCTGGTGCTATGGTTTTCTCTGAAGCATTCTCATGTCCCAGTCTCTGTTCAGGCTAGTATGTTTGTGATGGTGAGAGAGACGAGAGGAAGATATGAACCCTCTTCCTAATTAAACAGCAGCAGATTCTCTTTTAACGTTCGTTGATTTTGGGCACTCTTGCCTTTTAGCACTCTCCCTACCTTAGAGAATGTACTCACTCTTTTCTCAATTCCCATAATTGGATTATATATCTATCAATGTTAGAGGAAAAGTTCTCCTGCTTTTAAAGTAATAAACCTTAATTTCCCTCCATGAATGTAAATCAAAATAACTAGTAAGAATGTGAATCAAAATAACTATTAACTCCCAATCTTCTTTTTTCTTTCAGGCCTATGGATCTTTAGGAAAAGAATAGACCAACACTCACTTTGAGTAGAATTGCCAGATTTAGTAAATAAAAATACAGGATGCCTCATAAAATTTAAATTAAATTGTATATAGGCAATTTTTTTACTATAGCTATATCTCATGCAATATTTTGAAAATACTTATACTAAACATTATTTGTATTGATCCAATATCAAAACTCAAATATAACTGTGTACCATGTATTTTATCTGGAAACCATAAGGTGAAAAAGGAGCATAAATTATTTTTCTAATTATTTATTTATAATTCTATAAGGGAGATAGAGATTTCTCAAGAGAGCAATTAACTTTTTAAAGAGTCAGCTTGTTACAATTGATTATGAAATTTGTTGTGCAATTTGTCTCACTCTCCTCTTCCTTTTGGTGAGTGCAAATACAATTTATACTCAAAAAGTACCAGTGTACTAGATAGAATATTTGCTCCCTTTTAAATGTATCTTTCATGAATTGAAAATATCTGCAAATTAAAATGGCAAAATAATGTCTATTCCAGCACCCACAATAGGGCAAATGGTGAGCTTGAAGAATGCGGAAGACTCATTACAAGTCTCCTCAAATAGATTTTCTTTAGCTATCAACAAAATTAAAGGAGAAACTCAGGTGGTGATTATTTCTGAAGAAAAGATTTGAGAAAATAAGTTTGTTATGGAAACATTTTGATAATTGAAAATAATGCTCTTTCACTTTTTATTCAGATATGATAAAGAAGAAAAAAGTCCATAATATTTACATTCCCATTATCAAAGTTGAATAATAAACAAAGTAATAACCTGATGAACTAACTTATTATAAAATTCAGGACCTCTCCAAAATCTGAGGGAAGAGTGAAACAACTTTAGTATATATTTCTCTTTTAATTGTATTTTTAAAAAATTAATATACTGAAAATATGACTTGATTGCAAATGTTTCAACAAATAGAAAACATATACTTTTCATTCAAGATATAAAATATGTATATTAAAAAATAGATTCTTCACATTTCCACCACAATTGATCTTAACAGGTTTCTGTCATCACTATTATGATCACTATTATGTTGGTGTTTTCATTAGCCAGAAAATTGAATAATAACTGGGTTCCACTACCTTGACCAAAGTGGTTAAAATAGAGTGGCTATTTCAATTGAGATGCAAACATAGGGCAATCTTTACATTCTTATACAATAGTATTTGTTCATGAAATGATATTGACAGACCCTGGAATATGTATTTATCTTTTGTGTGGAGACTCACATAACTTTTTGTTCTTAAGTAAATGGTCTGAATAGTTAAAATCCATTGTGTGCTCTCTCACCCAGCATTTACTCCACACTCCTCCTTCTGCGCCAACCAATATGATGAAGACTAGAAAGCTAAAATGAGAAATTTCTAAAAACTCCTTTGCAGCTAGGGCTAGGAATGTAAGCATATCCAGCAAAGTAAATGAATATATATTTATATAAACAATAGCAATAACAGCAGTGTATTCACACGTGTGTGTGTGTATGTGTGTGTGTGTGTGCGTGTAAGTCAGCTAGAAGATTATGAAAAAAATCCAAGATATGCCGACACAATCTGCCTCCTTCTTTTGTTTCTGACAATGCACACTATGCCTAGACTACAGATATGCATAAACACTAGATCTTTCTAAGCCGCTAAGTCAAATTTTTGTAACCTGGCATTCCCAGGTGATACAGTGTCTACTTATCTTTACAATTTTAAAGTTTGATAATATACAATAGGCACTATATATTTTACAGTATTTTTAATCATGTTCTTTTTAGGCTTGCTGCTGCTGACATCAAAATTGTCTCACTTCCCACCGTCAAGTTCTTTCTCCTTTGGTCTCCCTTTTCATTCATTTATTCAACCATAATCATTCAGCCTTAGATTAATTATGTAATCCGTCTTTCTTCATTTGTGAGAAAACCTTAAATTATGCAGATTAGTGTCAAATATATTTTATTTTTTAATTTCTAAAATTTGATTTACATCAGAGTAAGGGGCAAAGTTGTACATTTGTGGGTGTGCTGAGATTCTATTCGCTGGAAGTGGAGGGAAGTCATTACATTAGGAACAATGACTGGATGCCTATCAGCAATGGCAGCAATGGCTGCTCCCTAAACGGATACTTCCCATGCCAAACAATCTGTACTTAAACTCTCAGAACACATAAGTGAATGAGAAGAAACTCAGCCTAAGGGACTGATGAGACCAGCAACAAAGGTGAATTGGAAGGCAAAATCTAGGGAAAAATTTGATTTTGGAAAACTACATATGGTTCATCTTTCATATACTTCTACTGACATTTATGAATTTGCCCCATCCTCAGAAATCTATGCCAGAACTCTCAACAGAGGAGGCTCTAATTGAGATGAACACAAAAGATAATTTTCTAACCAGAAAAGCTACAGAAAATTAGAGCATAGTTTGAAAATATGTTTTGGAAAGTCATTTGGATTTCCTCTATTATTTCATGATAACCCTTAAAAGGAGGGAAATGGAGGTGGGGCATAAAACTGACCAGGGCATGGGAACAGGTAAAGATGTGGACGCACATCTAGGGAATTTTTTTAAGACCACCAGCAGCAGGTGTTAAGAGCACTGCACAGAGGCATTCCAAATGTTTCCAAGGGCTGTCAGTTTTCAAACACTTTAGAAAACCCCTGGATAAGGGGGAAAGTACCTCCATTTGGAGTCTGGAATTTCATTGATTATGGTGCTTGTAGCAGAGCCACATATTTTTGCTTGTGTGTGGGTGATTGTTACTGTGATCCATCTACTATGGTGTTATCTGGGAAAGAGAAATGCAATGTATCATACTTACATTTACCACGCTTGAATAAGCAAGGCTATCATCCTTTACATATTAGCTAATGCAATCCTTACAACAATCCTAGGATAGAGACATTATTTTCATTCCTATTTTATAGGTATGAAAACCAAATTGAAAATGACTTAGAACTTCCACATTACACAGGCAAATTAGTTTCTCTCTGCCTCTCTTTCACTCTCTCACATTTATCTGATATACCCAAGGTATCTATTTTTTTTCCTTAATTTAATCTTCCTTCTTATTTTAATATATTTGGTGCACTTTTTTACATGCTTTATAGCCCACTTGTGCTGTATCTTTCTCTTTCCCTTGCCCTGCAATATACCTCTACATTATCTTCTGAGAAGCAGACATAAAATGCAATGTTACTTTTGTGTTTAATATCAAAATAGTATAAATCTATTAGAATTATTATTTGTCTAAGAGATGAATATTCCTTTTACTGACTATACTTGCATATTCTTATTTACTGCGATAGCTGAATTATGAATATGAATGCATAATATCTATATTATCTATAGCCAGGCCTGGTGGCACATGCCTTAGTCCTAGCTACTTAGGACGGTGAGGTAGGAAGACTTAACCCTAGGAGTTTGAGGTTGTAGTCAGCTATAATCCCACCACTGCACTCTAGCTTGGGTGACAGAGCAAGACCCAATCTCAATAAATAAATAAATAAAATAAAAGGAAAGGAAAGGAAAAGAAAATAAAAAGAATGGTTTCTCTAGAATATGAATAATTTAATGAGTTACTACTGCATCTTTAAATGTCTTCATTATTACCCCCATTTTTACTGATATTTTCCTCTAAGATAATTTTTACAATTATAAAAGTTACTAATCAAAATTTACTATTTAAACTTAAAATACCTTACACATTTTAATGCAGAAAAATAAACTACTTCCCAGACTCATCCCTGAATATATAAAGTGAATAGAAATGGAGTGTAAGTATATTAGTATTAGTTTCCTAGCAAAGCTGCTTATGCAATGGGATTTAAAAAATGAGAACCAATTGTTCAAAACTCAGTTTTCTTCAAGTATAATGTACTAAAAATCATGAAGAACCTTGATGTTGTAAGCTAATTTTTTTTTGCTTCCAGTAGGGTATAAATAAATGCAGAAAAGGATTAATGATACTTTTTAAAAGTTATTATTTGTACAGATTTCAAACCAAGAAAATGCTAAATTTCTGATAAGCACTGAATTACAATAACTTCTCTATTCACTTTAACAAAGAAAATGTAAAAACCAAATACAAGTTACATATAATCCAAACATTCAAAACATTGGAAGCCAAAGCTGAAATAACATGGTTGCTTTAGGTCAGTGTATAGGACATGAAATGATTCTAGTCAATCATGTTTGGGCTGTTTCGCTGCAATGCACACTTCCACCATTTGATCTTATATTCTGTCTCATCACCTCGTTCTTACTTCTATATTGGATATGACCATGATAACTTCTCTGTGTGACCAGAGCTGAAAACATTTCAGAGCAGGTTTCTAATGCCAAGAGATATTTTCTGGTGTATATGCTTCTGTGTGCATGTGTTTATGTTTGTTTAGTTTGATTTTATTATTTCTGTATATTTCGGGAGTTAAAAACATGGTTCAACGTAGCTTTGGTAAAGTGAAAATAAGCAATTAAAAGGTAAAAGTATCAATATCCTAAACCTCCGAATCAATATGTTTGATGGTGAGAATAAGGTTGCTTTTGAAAGAAAGCTGAACCACAACATATGATGAAAATGTCTTTTTAAGAACTATGGGTAAAAACAAGTACTAAAATTTATCATGGCCCAAAAAGGCTTGGAGTTTATTGCAATTTGACAGTTTGATTCCACTTAATTTGCTTCTATATGTTTACATGCTGAACAACTTTTATGAACTCTGAAGCTAACAAAACAGGATAATATTATAGGACTATGTTTATTCGGCCTATTGCCTGCTTTGTGCTATAGAAAGATTTCTCCCTCTTTCTGCCTTGCCTAAGGCGGAGATCTTTAATAACCTTGTGTAATTACTGTAAATACACTTCTCACCAGCCTCATTTATTCAGAGATTTCAACCATGTCAGATACATTGTTGTTTATTGGGAGTTGAGCCACCTGCATGAACAATAAATTTGTCAGGATTTTGGAATATGACATTTGGGATTTGCATTGCCTGTGTAGTTCACAACAAAAGATTATCTAATGGTGACTCTTGATATTAAAAAACCTAATTTTTATAATTTTCCAGGGAAAAGCTTCATCCAGTAAAACTCAGATTCAGAAATTGAAGAGTGGGTTCAAGTCATAGTATTTATGTATGTTAGGGTAAGGAGTTCTCTACAATACTATGACCAAAAAAGTTTAAAAGGAAGTTACTTATAAACTATCTGTAGATCAGATCAAACGTAGCTTGGCTTTTGCTCTGCATAGCTTGTGAAAATTAAAAAAAAATCGTTCTGCTTTATATTCAAGAAATATGCATTGTGCATTCTCCTTTTAATTTCAAAGATGTTTGGTGCATGTTCTGCCAAGGGAAGAGACAATCTTGAAGAATTTAGAAGATAGCTTAACAACTGCTAAAATGCTCCGAATTACGTGATGCCTTGATCATGGTACTTTCTCTTTGCATGTATTGACTTGCTAGAGTCTAAAAAAAATCTGACAAGGTAGGCACTCTTACTGTTTTTTTTTTATATATGAGGAAACAGAGACCCTGAGAGATTAAACTTTCTTAAACCCATATACTCAGTAATCAGAAGAGCTAGGATTTGAACCTCCATAATTTTTGCTTTTGATTATCTGCTACTCATCGGTAAGCTCCAAAGCACATAAAAACAATTAACTTCTGCCATCATGTCTTCTTCAAAAGACCCTGAGACAGATGTTTCTAGAACCTGCTATAATTTTAACAATGCTAATGAGTGACCCTGAACTCAAGATGTGTCAATTTAGTAGTTTATGAATAATCAAGAAAACCATTTTATTGTACAATTTCTCTTCAGTCTATTTCTCAGAAGTTTTCATGAAATGATGCACATCATACTATTGCTACCACTGTAAATAACACAAGAATTGCTTCCTGGAGAAATGTTTGGATTTTGTCATAAGGGGTGGTGTATAAGCCTCTTAGGAAATACATAATCAACATTACTAAGTATCATTTTCAAGAAGTAGCTTCTATGACAATACATTCTCAAGAGATTATGAATATGAGATTCTGAAAAGGAAAATGAATATAGTTACATTTGGATAAAAACCTTGCATCCATAAATGTAAACACAAGGAATATGAATTTCTCTTTTTTCTAGGTAGATATTATCAAAACAAATTGCTTATGCTTCTGTGGAAATAATATGCCCACTCACATGTGATAAACCATATTAATTTTGCCAGTAATGAAGATTAATGATATGAAAATCTATATAGCACTGCAAAGATATCAATATGGTCATGCACTGCATAACTGTTTCTTTCAGTCAATAATAGACTACACATACTATAGTGATCCCATAAGATTGTCATGAAGCTGAAAAATTCCTATTATCTAGTGGTGTCATAGCGGTTTTAATGCCATAGCACAATTTATTTATTTTTAAATAAATTTAGTGTAGCCTAAGTGTACAATGTTTGTAAAGTCTACAGTAGTGTGCGGTAATGTGCTAGGTCTTTACATCACTGGGGAGTGAGTGATTTACTCACGGGTCACTCACTCCCCAGAATAACTTCCATTCCTACAAGTTTTCATGGTAAATGCTCTATAAGCACTTTTTATAACTATTTTTTTACCTTTTATACTGTATTATTTCTATGCTTTTTCTATGTTTAGATATGCTTAGAAACACAAATACTTAGCATTATGTTGCAATTGCCTCCAGTAGCAACAATAGCAACATGCCATTCATATTTGAAACCTAGGAGCAATAGGCTATACGATATAGCCTAGATGGGTATGTAGTAGGCTATGCCATTTAGGTTTGTATAAGTATACTCCATGATGTTCACACAACGAACACTGTCTAATGGTGTATTTCTCAGAATGTATTTCCATCATGAAATGATGCATAACTGTGCTAATAATATGAACTTAATGAAACTACTTGTATTTATTGTTCATTAATTTTGTATTAGTAACTATGCATAACACCAGTTGAAATGTCTCACTTAATCTTTATTAAAATCATTTGATATAAGTAATACTGTTATTTTAATTTACAATATGAGAAAACTTAGAAATGAGAAATACGATATCTTGTTCAACGTCAAATTGCGAAGAAGCAGCAAATATTGTACTAACATTCAGATTTGACTGATCCCAGAGTCTCAACCATCTTAAGTGAATGAATTATGTATTTAAACTAGTTCAATAAAATCTTTTTTTTTGTTTTTGGTTGTTTCTTTATGAAAATATAACCATTTGTCATTTCATTAAAAGTTTATCACTAATGATGGTATGTCAGATACACTGAGCACCAACTAATGAAGACCAGTATAGTCTTCATTAAGACTAATATTAAGACTAAGAATTTCAACTAATATTCTGTGTCCTAGGAATTTAGTAGAAGATCTGATAAAGCCAAAAATAGGTATCTAACTCTAATAATGGACTAAACAGAATAACCTTTAGAACATTTTCAGGAAGTGACATACCATCTCAATACATCAGATTTCTAAGAAACAGGTAGGAACCAGGAAATGAAACTTCCTTCTAAGTTTGTTGTTCAAAATTTCTAGTATTCAACTCCACAGATTTCTATGTGTGAGGCACCTGCCTTCAAAATAAGGCAAGAGGTTTAATACTTTCTTGTTCTTCTGGGTTCGAAAGAATGTTTTCTTTAAAAAGCAACATTTGCTTATACAACATTAGCACGTTAAAAAATTGGAGTTCTCCGAGGTGATAAGGATGAACTTGATAATACCAAGACATTACTGATAGTGATTCCCCAAAATGGCTTAAAGTGCTCTAAATTCAGCCTTACAGTCATCTCTGACCATCGGAGTTCTGTACCAGTTATTTGCAGTATATAAATTCCAGACACTATCGTTTCTGACAGTGGTTTTGCATTTACCTGAGTTGAGTTTAAGGAATCTGTAGATAGCAACCTTGACAAAGTCGTCATGACTACACTCTGTCACCCTCAAGCAAGTGAGAAAACAAAAAGTGCAGAGTAATAAGTATGCCCTAAAGCAGATTTTTATAAAAGACTGGCTAAAGAGTTTTGCCAGGATTTTCATCTATCTTAAACACCAGAAGTCCACACTGTGGAAACTGCTAAAGGCGTGATGTCTCAATATTTGCATTGGTTGTCTCCATTAAACCTTTTAAGAGTTTCTACAAGACAAATGAGAAAGTGGAATTCTCAGCACAAAAGAGGTAAAGTGCCATGGCCACTTTAATTAGCCTTACACTTGTTCCTCCTAGTGTCACATCATATAGAATCAATGGAAGCATAAGCTAGTCCCTGTAGTCACTTTCTCTTCTTCCTCCTTGTCATCCTCTTCGTCCTCTTTGTCTTTCTCTTTTGCCTTTTCCTTCTTTTTTTTATTGCTGCAAATATTACTATCATTGCTTTGCTTGAGAGTTGTTATCTTTGCTTTGAGAATATGAAAACTAACAACAAAAAAGACAATACTTGTCTCTTGCCACTATATGTGCTAAAGAGGAAATATTTCTATTTCTCGGCTTATTGGTGTAATACAGAGAGATCACTGTAAACACTTCTTTTCATACTCTACAAACAATAGTTGGGGCCTTCAATGGACTGCTGGAAGGGTTCACTCTACACCTTAACAAGAGCTTAAAAATTGCAGCAGATACCAGCTTTCCTAAAAAAGTAGTTTCATAGCATTTAGAAACCTTTAGAACAATTCGACATTTGTATGACATCCAAGTATGTGATCATTTTTCTAGTAGTTCATTTTTATCATATCTTACAATAAATATTAATCCCTAAGGATGAGAAAAAAATTAAGTGTTTGTTCACTACAGATGATTTGAGAAACACTGATCTGGAGCCTCAAAGCCACATCCTGACCTACATATTTGGGTCCTTCACAGCTGCTGACTGCAGTACATCTCGTGGGAGGATGGAGGTAGGAGAGACTGTCTTCAGATTTTTACTGGAAGGAAAACTGAGGTTAAACTTACTCATTTCCCTTGTCTAACCTGTCTGCGTAGTTTTTCATGGGAATGTGTATTGTAGGGCAGTATAAATGTGTCTTCTGAAAACAGATGGTTAAATTCCATTAATTTTGTGATTTAAGATGAACTAGCATGGTGGGGATAGGTAACAGATAACAGGAGATGAGTCATGTTAATGTATAAAGTTAGGGGTGATGCACATTTTATAGTCAGATTTTGAAATTTAAAAAGGTTTAACTGTTTGCAAATATTCTACCTAAATGACTTCTTTCAGAATTGGTAGATGTGACCAGAGTAAAAGGAAGAGATGTTGTGTGAGAGGTATTGACAAATGTAAGTATTCTGAAGTCAGATATATAGGATATTAGTCAAAGTTTATTGCAAGATTTCTAGAAAAAATACTAGGTGTTATACAATTACACATCAACACTGGTGTTTAAACATAAATATTTCAAAATTTATCCTAGAAGTCACCAAAGTATTAAATACGCTGTCACTTGGAATCGTTATGCCATATATCTTTAATTTGATCTTAATAGAATCCAGTGTAAAGAAACCAAAAGTTTTACACATAGTGTATATATATGTCTGTGCATATACATATGTATTTACACATATATATGAATACACACACATACAGCTTCATAGGAGGCACTAACTGGCAAATTTGACATTTGCCACCTGGATGGAGTACAGTAGAGCCAAAGTTAAGTCAGTAGACAACTACCATCATGTGTGCCTAAAACTGTTTCAAGGCTTTCGCTCTTTTTTTTTTTTTAATGTACTAGAGATGATAATTTTTTCTTAGATGCCCTTTTCCTAAACAAAAGGATTAAAATCGATAGGTGTTTAGTTTCTCATGGGAAATGCTTTTAAAATAGCAGGGTCATCTGAGAGGATTGCAGTAGTCAAATGTCAAACAATATAAATTTCTTGAATGAAAGTTGCCAAAGTCCTATCGAGGAGAGCTGTTTGTGAGGTTCCCTAAGTCTAATTTAGAAGATGGACCTTATCCTTGGAACTGAGACTAGAAGTAAATTCTTAAAAGCAAACTCTTGTGCTAAAGAAAGAACAATTTTAAAAGAACATCCAGTTCTCTAATTCTTGACAAGTGTGGCTCATTTTCACTTGCTTTAGATGGATGCCTTATAGGTTACAAATGATTTTACTCCTCAGAGACTTTTCAAAATACATGTGGACTCCATTATGCTATGGGCCTCCTCCCCATTCCATTAAAAGAAAAAGAGAATAACTAAAACCTTAACAGTGATACGCTGAAAGGTATTATTAATTTTGAAGCACTTTTGCTTAAAACTAACGAAACTAGCTGGTCAGCCCCAAATGGTAGGCAACTGTTAGATTGTTTGATTTTCTTTTCCCCCTCAGCAGGGCATCCCAAGTCTCAATTTGCAAATCTCAGTGTTTGATTTCCAGAGGACATGGTACAACTTATAAGGGCTCTGTAGTGGTGGCTTACTAAATATTTTCAAACTAATGTTGATAGATATGTATAAGAAATCAATTTTCAAAGAAAAATTAAAAATGATATGTGATGTGAATTTATCTATTAAAGCATCATTGTGTTATTTTAAAAGCACAAATTTATTTCATATTAGTAAATAAATCTTATGCCAGAAATGGATTTTCTGATTTTGCTTGGAACCTTATTTCTGTTAAGCTTTACACCTTCATAATCCCTTCTTTTCAATTCTGCTTGTTTTGCCAGGAATTTAGGAGCTTATGACATCAAAATAAATAGCCCGCAGAATTGAATGAGACTTAATAAAAATTTGAGTCTGTTTAAGGGCAGACAATGCCACACCACGGGAAAATGATCCAACAGAATTTTCATAAAGAGGAATAATTTGCCACCTTTGAAAATTAATTTGAGATGTATTACTTAATGTCTAACCAAAATAAAAATATGACTTATTTTTAACAGAACATTTTAAATGTCTGTATGCAACTCTTCATTACTTCAAATGTTTCCAATCTTCTGGCCATACCACTTAAACTTCCTTTTGCCATGGAATCTGGTATGAAATAGTCTCTCCTGGTTTTCCTTCAGGTCTCCTCGAGAGTAGAAGCAGCAGAAAAAAAGGACATTAATGAGGAAGGGAGTAAGTAGTTGGAAAACGAAAATCCTATTGGAGATTAAAAGTAGTTTGACATAGGCTTTGTAAGAATTTTTTTTTTTTTTTTTTTTTTTTTTTTTATTTGAGATGGAGTCTTGCTCTCTCACCAGGCTGGTGGGCAGTGACATGATCTCGGCTCACTGCAACCTTTGCCTCCCAGGTTCAAGTCATTCTCCTGCCTCAGCCTCCTGAGTAGATCAGATTACAGGCACACACCACCACACTCAGCTAATTTTGGTATTTTTAATAGACCTGGGTTTTTGCCATGTTGGCCAGGTTGGTCTCGATCTTCTGACTTCACGATCTACCTGTCTCGGCCTCCCAATGTACTGGGATTACAGGCATTAGCCACCACACCCAGCCTGTAAGGATAAATATTAAAGTCTTGCTCTACGTTTAGGAAGGGTCCAGACAGTTAAAGAATAGACTACTTACCACAGAATCTAACCTCGCACTGGCAGAATGTGTGCTATTTTGCTGTGGATAAAGGGTTCAGACAGTAAAGGAAGAGACTAAAGCACTAGTAATGAGGAAGATGGAATTATGCAGGTTTAGAATCATAGCCTAATTCATCCAATTAATGTTGTAGAAGCAGTTAAAACAGAATTTCCACAGTCTTGACATGCCTTCAAGGTTTCTACTTGATTTAAACACTAGATCACTCTTGATGGAAAATATTAAATTTTTTGTCAAACTTGCTATAATTTATTTTAGTATGTAGATACAGTCAGGTTTCTGCAAGCTCATGCAAAGATTTATCTTGTTTAACATACAACAAAATGAACAAAAGAGGGGTTAAAGTATACCAATCCGATCAATGCTGAACAAAAACTACAACCACAAACACTCTTATCAGATCATTTTTTCCTAAGAGTTATTTATTTACATTACCTTTTAAACTAGAATAGCCATTGTAATTTTCGGCCAAATATGTTGGTCTTTTTTCTTAACCTCTTCTCACTGCTATTGTCAAAAGTGGCTGTAATCTCATGCAGATGAGATATTGATCTGTTGCCGATGTTCACTGAGCAGCCAAAGGGGAATCACATTACCAGCTACAAACTCCATCAATCATAGTCTCCTTAATAACCGCACTTAAACGATCTCTCTTGGCATTAGCTTATATTGCACCCATGGCTGGCATCCAGACTTCAGAAAGAAAAAGGCTCATTTTTGAAGGGCAGATTTGAGGCCACTCTAGATGATTTAAATAAAAGGTCTTAGCCTTTCCCTAGAACAACAGGGCTTATTATATTAGTTAATTTAATCCAATTAATTTTTTCAGGTGTGTAGAAATGGAGTAAAAGATGTGTGGATTTGTTAATAAATACAGGATTATGTCCTTGGCACCCAAATTAAATACTTCGAAGTGAAGCTTAAAAGCATGCATGGAACCTGAGGACAGGCATTTGGATTGCATCCTGTGTGTTAAATCTACTTCCTTTTGTCTCCCTTTCTTCTTCCTCTTACACAGAGATATTTGAAAATTGCTACAAAGTAGAAACAGGAAAAAGACGAAGCAGAAAAAAGATAGGGATGCAATAAAGCAATAATGACAGCTAAAAACACAATCTATCATAATTACTGCTGCGGGAACTAACACACTGTTCGCACATGCTTCTGTCATACTGTCAACTCAGCCATTCTACTTCACTATTGGCAGCCATGACAGAACAGGAAATCAGATGGAGGATGTGGCAGTCATAAAAAAAGACACCTTGTTTTGACTACATACTTTCTTTGGCTCTCTTACGGTCCAAGGATGCCAGGAATTTGGAAGCAAGCTCAGGAGGAACCACTATTTTTCCTGTCCCATACCACTCATACCCCCAACCTAACTTTTTTTTTTTTTAACTGCATTTGTTTCCTTCCAGAATATTTAACTGGGTTCACAAATTAGCCTGTTCTCAAACTTCTTTGCATAGCTGATTACAATACAGGGTCTTAGGCGTCTCTTTATGCAGATTCAGCTGGCATTACTGAGGTGAGGGCCCAAGACAGGGCATCTGTAACAAGTTCCAAGGAGGGGTTATTGATGAGCTGTAAAAAAATTATACAAGCAGTTTGGGTCAAGAATGGGAATACTGCATTTTAAATGTTAGTGTGACTTGAATTTCATCCAGAAGCTGTTAAATCTTGATTGCTTCGGCAGAAAAGGAAACAGAATGGTGATTTGATTTTCTCCGTGTAAAATTTTACATGATATTAATTGCAACTCAGTAAAAACTAAGCTTAGAACCATAAAAACTATGAATCAATCAAAGAAAAATCAGAACGAATTTCTGATTCTACCCTAAACTAGAGCCACTTTTTTATGTATGTGCGTGGTGTGGGTTGCTGGTGTGTCCAGCTAGCCAAGCACAGTGATGAACAAAGTAGCATTTCAATTCTTCAGTGACCTTCCAAAACACACAGAACAAAATATTTATACGTTTTTAAAAATGAGCTTACCAGGATATCAAATATGAGTTAGAACTGAGTATCCCAAATTGTGTTTATAGAACACCAATTCACAAAAATCCTTTTTTAAATCTTATTTACTCTAAATTAAATATCACAAGAAAGTACTTCTCTGGGGAAAAAATTAAGACATGGTTTTTCTGACTTACTGATGTTTACTCATATTGAATCTTTAAAAATGTGTCCTTAGGAGGAAAAAGATATATTTGCAAGTATATAATAGTATTACATTGAAATTCACAATTTAGAACATGAAATTATATAAACGTACCATATATCATATATCAAATACCATTTATATGATAGGAAGAATATTTGTAAATTGTTATTATCTTATTAATATACAAAAAGGCTAATATTAAGTATTCAAAAATATTAAATATTAAACCATAAAGGATGTTTAAGAACATATGTTTTTCCTCTTGCATTTTCTGGGCATATAATTAATTATAAAAATGAAGACAAAAATATAGCAAGGCGTTTCTAAATATTTACTATATCCAGGTTCTTTATGTAACAACCTCAATATTGCTATAATGTGCTCTAGCATATTTGACCACATATTTTCCTCCATGCAGATGATAATGTGCAATTTAATGTGCTTTTATTCTAGTTGATGACATGTTAGTCATTATTTGTGGTGTGTATGTATACACACACACACACACACACACACACACATATATATGTGTGTGTGTGTGTGTATACATGCGAGTGTACCTTTCTTTGCTCTCTTTAATGTAGAAGTGAAAGCCAGCACTGTGTGTATAATCCAAGTCCCTTAACATTGGATTCTATTTGTCCACACTTTCTCATAACGAAAGTTCCTCCTATCTTCTCTATTGTTTAAATTCTACTGATCCTTTGAAGACTCTATCAATTCTATTCTATTCCTAGAAGTTTTCCTCAAGAATTTTATAATCTTCATCCAATTTTATTAGTCTCATTGGTATTTGATTATATTGAAAGTGTTATTTTGTTTAAATGTGTTCCCTTAAAACAATGAAATTATTCATTTTTAAAGACACATTCAATATTTTCTTTTATGCACTTAATATTTACTTTGTTACATAATTCATACTTGATATATGGCCACCTCTTATCAGTTATAATTCAATATACATATTTAGTGAATACAAATGAAATTGAAATATGCAGTGTATAATAATCTTTACAGGCTAGTATTTGGTATAGCCTCGTGTTTAAGAGCACACATTCTGAAACCATACTTTTGAGTACTAAAACTACATATTGAAATTACAAGCATCCTAGGCTAGTTATTTATCCTCCTTGATCTCAGGCTAGCTATTTATCCTCCTTGACCTTTAGTGTTCTCATCTGGAAAATCAGATGACGATTTTGTGGAGAAGAAGTATGAACCAGGTAAAACACTTAGAAAAATAACTAGTATTTATTATAGACTGAATCCATGTTACTTCTTGTTGCAAGTTAGATTTCTTGGGAATTAGATTGTAGGAGAGATTGGACTACAATGATCTCAGTTGGCTACAGGGAACTCCAAAGCAAAGACAAATTTTCAGAATTGTCTTGCATTGGACCTAGGGGGTTATGCCTTTGTACTTTCTCACTGACTTGTTGTTAGGCTCAGGCTTCCCTTGGAAGGGGACATAACCTGTGGTAGGCAATCCTCTTTTGGCTAGAACAGAGTGCTGCAGGATGGTCATTCAACAGAACTCCCAGGAGCCAAAGAAATAGCTCCTTTAGGTGAAAAGAGGAATCTGGTGGGAGTGGGAGGTAGGAAAGGGCTGCATCACCGCATTAACTTCACCTATTATTATTTTTCTTCCTGTTCAAATTAAAAAAAAAAGAGGTTATGATCAGTTTTCTTTTCTAAAGATTTTAGCGGTGACTGTGAACAGTAAGAACAGAAAAAAAAGAGCTCCAATTTTCTTTTCCTGTTTTTGTATCCCTTCCATTTGGTATTGATTTTCTCCGTATGATCCTTCATGTTATGAGTGTTTAAGAAATCAGACATATTTTATTCTGGACTATGGTTTCAGCATATTTACTCAGCGGGGATTTTTTTGTTTTACATATTATTTACGGTCACTTTTTTCAGTAATCATAAAAATTATAGTTTGGGAGAGTTTTTTTGGAGGAATTTGTATGTTTCATATGGAGAGATGGCTATAATTTTTATGAGACCGAAGACAAAATTGTCACTCCAAACAAGTTGGCTTTTTATAGAGTTCAAACAGATTCAGTGCACTTGAGAATAAATATTTTAACAATACTTAGATACTTAGAAATGCCCTATTTAAAATACTATACAACTAAAACACTATCAACTATCTTTGATAATTCTGTTATCAAAAATCCGAGATGAAATATCCAATAAAATATTTTGAAGGGTAGATAACTAAAAGTTGAATCAGGATTTTATTTTTAATATTCAAGATTATGTGGCATAGGTCATAATAATTAGTATTTCCATTACAAGCTGCTCTTCAAATTAAGAACTATAATATGTAATCAATGTACCTGTGATATTTAGGAATCCAAACTTTCCTTGTTCCTGCTTTAAAATGTTCTTTCTAAGCCTGGTTCCTTTTTAAATAGCATTTGCACATACGCATACATGCGTCTATACACACATGTACATTTATACACAAACCTAGAAACAAGTGATTATCATTTAGTTTTTTAAAAAGGAAGTTTGAAACTTCATATATTTAATTATGTTCGTATTTTAATATCTCTTCATTGTTACAATTAAGTCAATGTTAGATTGTTCTAGCTCTGTTCCTTTCATACATATAAAAATAACAGTATACATGGCAAACACAGAAAACACTACAACCATTTTCTGAGTGATTTAGTTTTCTTCCAACCTCCCATTCCCCTACAATAAGTTTGGTAGAAAAGTTATGTTTACATGACTGAATATACTTTGTGTAGAAATTTTGCCTTAAAAGTACATAGGGAATGGTTTTTAAAAAAACAAATACCTCCGATAAAATTGCAACTGTTCACTTTCCAGCTTTTGACCTTGAGTAGGTCAATTCATTTTGATATTTGTTTCTTTATCTATAAAATGGGGACAATATCCAGTTTACCAACCTCACAGGGTTTACAAGAGACCTAAATAAAACAATGTCCACGAAGGATGTGGCACATTTTTTGCTATAGAAATTTTCGATAAATAATAGAAGATCGGTGGCTTCCATTTTACCAATGCTGACACAGAACATTAACGTAACTTTAACCCATATAACTTTCTGTACATTCACTGTTAAAATTACATTGGCAATCAATTATGTTGGGTAAATGTGTTATTCTCAGCATTTCTCCACAGGAATAAGGGATGGGGAATAAAAATTTCATGTGATAGGAATTGAACTCTTATGTTTATATTTCTCATTTAAATAGATTATACAGGCTAAAATACTGAAGTATAGCCAATGAAGTCCATTGGATTATAAATATAAATGTATATAAATATAAATGTCTTATGCACAGTCATAGATATTATCCTAAAATGCATGATTATATAGGTAAATTAAGACATCTGTGGTCACATGTTAAAACAGATGAATGACATGAAATTGTGTTGCTTGAATACAAATGCATTTTGTGGGAGAAAAGCACTCCAAGGAATAACAGACAATTTAATCCAGCATTCTACCTAGGTAAACCCCATGTTTCATCTCTCACAAAACCATCAAATCAAAGAAAACCTCCTTTGTATAAACTCTAAACCATTTTGAACCCTACAAAATTGAATAACCCACTCCACTTCTTTTTCTTTTAATTTACATACCCACACAATAGTCTCTTTCCTATTTCAATGTATTGATTTCGTATAATGAAGTTGCCCAGTCATTATTAACATTTTGTATTTCAAACATCTTCATGTTATATAAGAGAAGTAGTCAGGTATACTTTGCATTCGCTTTCCCCCTTTTCCTGTGCTGGTGAACATTTTAAGTAACATTTTCTACAGCAGTTCTGCAGCAGGAAACTTAATAGATATGCTGTTTCCATAACAACAAATAGGATTTGAGCAAAAACACAATGCTCAGTGGTTATTGTTCCTCACAGTAGGTAAAAGCAGTTATTCAAAATTACAAGCAGCATGATATTGAAAAAAAATAAAGCAAGGGGTGCTAAGAGTTCTGTTCCATATTTAGTAAATGTTTAACTCATTAATGCTTGAGGGGGCAGTTGTAGGATCCCACCCTATGCAGTATTTCCCCTCAAATCATGACCTGAAAATGAAGACTAGGCATGGATATTCATTTTTTTGATATTAAGAGTCTTGTGAATCAGGAAGGCCCTGATGATGACAAGGTAGAATATTTGCTACACTGGCTAGCTGATTATATTAAATAAGTATTTATGTTGATTTCTAGTTCTTGTGGGTAAAAATATTTACCTGTTTCCAAAATTATTCTTCACTTAGTTTATTTAAAATTAAATATGTATCTATTAAATGGAAGAATTTTCCAAAGAAGCACCGAAGTATTGTAGAGTAAGGTAAAAAAGATAATCTGACATAAAGGAATATGGAATTTTCAGAGATTCCTTCAGGAGCCCCTTCCTACTTCAGGATTCTTTATTCTGGTTCCTCTGTTTTGTCATTTTTGGAAATGTGCACACTCTGAGTATTTGTAGGTCCATTTGCACAGATAGAAAAATAAGATTTTATATTAAATTTAGAGGAATATTAGAATAAAACATAATTTTAATGTTACATTATAGTCAAATATTAGTAGAGTATTTTACAATGTCAAATCCACAGGAAAAACTTCACAATGTGTGTAGGAAAGGACATTATGTGTAGCAAATTGAGACAGCATCTCCTTTAAGAAATCCCTTTGTTTATCATTTCTGAGGAGTGGAGATTCAGTCCTATGACTAATTTAAAGAAATCAGATTTACTCCTTCTCAATATGTGCCTTTCTGTTTATAGACAGCCCTAATTGGCAGTTCTTTCTCGCTTAGAATAAGATAGCTAATAAGGAAACCAAAAGCTTTTTCCTTATGTAATCTATTTACTAGTAAAGTTAGATATTTTTAGTCCAGGCTCTGTCCCTTGTTCTGCTTAATTACTGGAGCTGAAGGTACAACTGTCTATATGTCAATTGCTATATGTAATTTTTGAAGTGATCTATGTATTGTTTAGTCTAATATCACCTGTCCCTTCAAACTTTCCACAATATTTATTTCAGGGCCTAGATAAGGGAGAACTGGTGTGTGTGTGTGCGCACGTGCACGCGCGCTCACGCATGTGCCTGTATGCATTGATAGGCACTTAGGTTGCTTCCAGTCTTGGCTACTGTAAACAGTGCTGCAACAAACATAGCACTGCAGATATTTCCTCAATATACTGATTTCCTTTCTTTGGGGTATCTACCCAGCAGCAGGACTGTTGGATCACAGGGTAGCTCAATTTTCAGTTTTTTGAGGAACTTTCTAACTCTTATTCATAGTAATAGCTATAATTTATTAAGTAATTATGTACCAGACACTGTTCAGCATTTTTATATGCATTATGTCATGACCACTCTATTGCTAAAGTTGAAATCAAGTAAGGCACAGTGGTGAAGTAAAACATTTAAGGTCACCCAACTGGGAACTCCAGGTCTGGGGTTCAAATCCAGTTGTGTTTAAGTCCTGAACCTGACCTCTTCACTATCTCCAGGTGGTTGTCCATGTTTGAATCAAAGTTTGAAGGATGGAATTTCTTTTAGATTTTTGAAGTTTTTCTTTTATTTATTTTTATTTAAAAAATTTTATGGGTGTCTAGTAGAAATTTCTATAGTAAAAATTTCTATGAGTCTATAGTAGGTGTATATATTTATGAGATATATTATATATTTTGACACAGACATGCAATGTAAAATAGGCAGATCATGGAGGATGAGGTATCCATCCCCTCAAACATTTATTATTTTGTTACAAACAATCTAGTTACCCTACATTATTTTTAAATGTACAGTTATTATTGACTGTAGTCACCCTATTGTGCTATCAAATAGTACGTCTCATTTATTCCTTCTATTTTTGTGCCCTTTGACTATCCTCACCTTCTCCCCAGGCCTCAGCTACCCTTCCCAGCTTCTGGTAACCAACCGTCTACTCTCTATGCCCATGAGTTCAATTGTCTTAATTTTTAGATCCTATAAATAAGTGAGAACATGCAATATTTGTCTTTCTGTGCCTGGCTTATTTCACTTAAGATTAATGATCTCCAGTTCCATTCGTGTTGCTGCAAATGACTGGATTCCATTCTTTATCTGTGGTTGAGTAGTACTTCATTGTGAGTATGTACCATATTCTCTTTATCCATTCATCTGTTGATGGACACTTAGGTTACTTCCAAATCTTGGCTATTGTAAACAGTGCTGCAGCAAATATTAGAGTGCAGATATCTCTTCAATATACTGATTTCCTTTGTTTTGGGTACATACCCAGTAGTGGGATTGATGAATCATATGGCAGCTCAATTTTCAGTTTTTGAGGAACCTCTAAACTGTTCTCCATAGTGGTTGTACTAATTTACATTCCCACTAAGAGTGTAGGAGGATTCTCTTTTTCACCACTTTTGCCAGAATTTGTTATTGCCTGTCTTTTGGATATAAGCCATTTTAACTGGGGTAAGATGATAATATCATTGTAGTTTTGATTTGCCTTTTTCTGATGAGCAGTGATGTGTCTGTTTGCAATTGTTTTTCTTCTTTTAATAAATGTCGATTCATATCTTTTGCCCATTTTTTGATTGGATTATTAGATTTTTTTTCCATTGAGTTGTTTGCTCTCCTTATATATTCTGGTTATTAACTCCTTGTGAGATGGGTAGTTTGCAAATATTTTTTCTCACGCTGTGGGTTGTCTCTTCACTTTGTTGACTGTATCCTTAGCTGTGCAAAAACCTTTTAACTTGCTGTGATCCCATTTTTCCATTTTTGCATTGGTTACCTGTACTTATGGGGTATTGCTTAATAAATGTTTGCCCAGTCCAATGTCATGGAGATTTTCCCCAATGTTTTTTTGTAGTTGTTTTGAAGTTTGACCTCTTATATTTAAGTCTTTTTTTTTTTTTTTTTTGAGACGGAGTTTCGCTCTTGTTGCCCAGGCTGGAGTGCAATGGCGCGATCTCGGCTCACTGCAACCTCCGCCTCCTGGGTTCAGGCAATTCTCCTGCCTCAGCCTCCTGAGTAGCTGGGATTACAGGCATGCGCCACCATGCCCAGCTGATTTTTTGTATTTTTAGTAGAGACAGGGTTTCACTATGTTGACCAGGATGGTCTCGATCTCTTGACCTTGTGTTCCACCCGCCTCGGCCTCCCAAAGTGTTGGGATTACAGGCGTGAGCCACCGCGCCCGGCCTATTTAAGTCTTTAATTAATTTTGATTTGGCTTTTGTATATGGCAAGAGACAGGGTCTAGTTTTATTCTTTTGCATGTGAATATCCGGTTTTTCCAGCACCATTTATTTATGCATTTACACATTATTCATTTATAGAACATAGTTTTCCCAGTGTATGATCTTGGCACCGTTGTCAAAAATGTGTTCACTGTAGATGTATAATTTGTTTCTATGATCTTTATTTTGTTCCTTTGGTTTATGTGTTTGTTTTTATGCCAGTACCTTGCTGTTTTGGTTACTATAGCTCTGTAGTATAATTTGAAGTGAGGTAAGGTAATTACTCCAGTTTTGTTCTTTATCCTCAGGATAGTTTTGGCTCTAGCTTTAGGTCTTTTGTGGTTCCATATACATTTATAATTTTCTTCTAGTTCTGCAAAGAATGTCACTGGTGTTTTTACAGAGATTGCATCAAGTCTGTAGATCGCTTTGGGTAGTATGAACATTTTTAAAATATTGATTCAATCCATGAACATGTAATATTTTTCCATTTTCTGATGTTCTCTTCAATTTCTTCATCAGTATTTTATAGTTTTCATTATGAAAAACTTTCACTTCTTTGGTTAATTTAATTCCTAGGTATTTAATTTTATGTGTGGCTCTTTTAAATGGGATTACTTTTGAATTTCTTTTCACATTGTTCACTATTGACATGTAGAAATGCTACTGATTTTTTAATGTTAATTTTGTATCTTGCAACTTTACTGAATTCATTTATCAGTTTTAATCGTTTTTTTCGTTTGTGAAGTCTCCAGGTTTATCCAAATATGTAATTATATCACTTGCAAACAAATATAATTTTACTTATTCCTTTCCAATTTGGATGCATTGTATATATTTCTCTTGTCTGATTGCCCTACCTAGGACTCCCAGTACTGTGCTGAATAACAGTGGTGGCAGTGGGCATCCTTGTCATATTCATGATCTTAGTGGAAGAACTTTAATTTTTCTCCATTCAGTATGATACTAGCTGTGGATTTGTCATATATGGCTTTTATTACTTGATATATATTCCTTCTATTTCCAGTTTTTCTGAGGGTTCTTATCATGAATGAATGTTGAATTTTGTCAAATACTTTTTCAGCAGCAATTGAAATTTTTTTTTTTTAATCCTTCATTCCGCTGATATGATGTAGCACATTGTTTGATGTATGCATGTTGAACCATCCTTGGATCCTAAGGATAAATTTCATTTGGAGGATGGTGTTTTTTTCCCTCTCTGTTCACTAAACTGATTTCTCTTAAAAATGGATTGGGACCTTTTTATTTTTGCATTCGTTGAGCACACTACTCTCCTTGTTTACAGAAAGTACTCAATGGCTTACTTGCCGTTGAATGCAGTGAGTGGAAAATGATGAATGAGGTCAGAACTCAAGATGAACAGAGAAATAGCTCAGCTCTAAAACCACTGTGGTTGGCAGAATTCTAAGACTGTCCCCATGATTTCTATTCCTTGGCATCCACAACTCTGTATAATCTCCTCCCCTTCACTGGAGGCAGAACCTGGCTCCTAACCAATAGAATCTGGCAAAGGTGAAGGAAATTTGCAGAGGTAATTCAGTTCTCTATAGGTGAACTTTGAGGCAATCAAAGAGCAATTACCTTGGGTCAGCCCAGCCTCATAAGGTGGGTCGTTTTAAAGAGGATCCAGATCTCTATCTCACTTACAAAAAATAAGTTATAAAACTGAATTCAATTGATGAATAACTGTAAATCACTTTGGGAAAAAAGAAAACAAACACATAAGCCATTAAAAAATGTAATGGGAAAGGTTGGTATTTCACATTATTACTTTTTTTTTTTTTTTTTTTTTTT